>NW_019396841.1:0-17165 GCF_000591075.1 Eurytemora carolleeae | reverse complement strand
ATATTCTATGTTCACCCTTGTTTCTCTACTTTTTCTCCTTGTTTCTCTACTTTTTTTCGTAAAATTCTGTTTTCATGCTCTGTTCTCTTCACTTCTTGTTAGAAAATATAAATTTGTTTTTTCTATTTGTTAATTTTTTCAATAAATAAAAATTGGAGTTTTATTAAGACAAAAATACTGACCCTTTCATTTTAGGAGTTAGCAGAGAACAAAGCAACGGATCCCTCAATAAATTGATAGCTTAACAAAAGCTACAATAGTTTAACAACAAGCTACAATAGCCTAACAACAAGCTACAATAGTTTAAAAACAAGCTACAAAAGCTTAATAACAAGCTACAAAAGCTTAAGAACAAGCTACAATAGCTGAACAACAAGCTACAATAGCTTAATTTAAGCTACATAAGCTTTAATTTAAGCTCAATAGCTTAACAACAAGCTATAAAAGCTTAATAACAAGCTACAATAGCTTAACAGGCTTCAATACCTGAACAACATGATTTAATAGCATAATAACAAGTTACAATAGCTTAATAAGCTACAATAGCTTAATAAGCTACAATAGCTTAACAAGTTTCAATAGCTGAACAACATGCTTTAATAGCATAATAACAAGTTACAATAGCTCAATAAGCTACAATCGCTTAACAAGCTACAATAGCTTAACAAGCTTCAATTGCTTAACAACATGCGAAAATAGCTTAATAACAAGCTACAATAGCTTAACAAGCTACAAGAGCTTATTAACAAGCTAAAATAGCCTAAAATCAATCTCAAAATAGCTTTAATGATTGATAGCTAATGATAGCTTAAATTAAAACCTGAAGATATTTTAAACTGATCGAACAATTATGATCTTCAAATTCGACTTGAAAGTGAAAATGGGACCAGGAAAAAAGATTAAGATCTATAATTAATATTGTTTATTTAATCTTGATTGTTCCGTATTTTTTTGCTGAAAATTGTTAAATATTGAAAATCACAAAATAAATTGTCATGTCAGTTAGTTCTATATCAGTAATTCATCCTCTTTCCAAAGAGTTTAAATATGTGGAAACGTTGATATTTTTAGTTTCTTTTTATTATTTACACACAATTTATCCTAATTTTATTCACGTTCACAAACATGATATTTGCTTAAAGCTGTGCTTAATGCCATAATATTAGATTTAAGAGCTGTTCTGAAAATATTTGTTCTTATATTTTTATTCTTTTTTTCATACCAGTTCGTATGTGCAGAGTTGCAACCTGTCATACCATTTAAATTAGACTTCCCATTGTTTTCCGAATTAATTTCGAAAGCTTTTTCTTAAGCTGTTAAGTATATAAACCATTATGAATGACAGAACCTTTCTTAACAAAATCTAAGATACATCTACCTCCTAGATGATACACAGATCTTGGTGTGACACCCTGAAAAGGGTTTACTGGATGAATATTCCGGAACAATTTCAGTCCCGTAAACTTGTCATTTATTTGAAAATTAATTAAAGGGAGTGACCGGCAATGTAAGGTTTGACCTGAGAATGTAGTATGGTGGAGAAATTTTTAAAAATCATTTAAGACATATTAAACGTTTTAATTATGTCTAAAAACTGAGTTTGAACACAAAGTCGACGTTTCAAGAATTGATTTTTTTCAATTATTAAACAACGACGACAAAAAATCTTTTTAAAAATCTACAATATACTAATGGCATAAATAGAAACAGGTTGAGAAAAAAAATTTGCTCTTATCATCGAAAATAAGTATTCCTACTTAGTTATTTGTTTCTGTAATGGATTAATGTTCACAAACGTTTTTTGTTGATTTCATGTTGAGAAATATGTTCCTGAACATACCATTAGTATGCTGTAGAATTTTTTTTTACATATTTCGTCGTCGTTATTTAATAATTTAAAAATAACTGATTCTTAGAACGTAACCACCCAAATGTATGATTTTGAACGTCGACTTTGAGCTCAAGCTCAGAAAATATACATCATTAAAACATTTTATGTCTCAAATGAATCCTAAAAATTTCTCCACAATACTACATTCTTAGTAAAACTATCATACATTGCCGGTCACCCCCTTTAAGAAAAGTTTTAAAAGTTTCAGTGATATATTATTCCTATCAGCTTGTTTAAGGGTTCTAAGGTCAAATTATGAAATCAAAATAATCCGGAAAAAATGAAAACCCTCATTTAAATTAATGGGTTATAGAAAATTTGATTGTAAAGTGGGTTTGCACAGTCCTATTTATCCATGTGTTTATGTATTAATGATATACCATATCCTCGAACCGTCGTTATTAAAAGTAATATTATTCAACTATATTTGCATTCTTCTGTTAAAGTTTTTTGATTATGATTATGATTTGAGTGATAAAACTTTTTTCATGATATATTGTATCCCAAATACCGACACAAAATTGAACTCCCCCCCCCACACACACACACTTCTTACGCTGGCACTTATTCCTAATGTTAACTCATTTTGTCTTCTTCATGTTCGCATTCCTTTTTGTGATTTGAATTTTCTATGATTCCAAATATGATTTTTGTTATGTTGAAAATGTATTTTTATTTTTATTAAGATGTGTTGGTATTAAAAAATTAAAATAAAATTATTTATTCTATGATCTATTTTTTAACTTTTTAATTTAATAATCCAGAACTTTTCTGTACATTGTGCCGGAAATATTCTGTGATGTTCATTGCGCAATACATATTCTGTCTATGTGATAACAATGTACAGGATATATTCTATGTGTGGTGTACACTCTATAGATAATTATTCTGTCATTTGGCATATTCTGTTTATGCGGTGTACTTTGTACAGGATATATTCTATGTGTGGTGTACACTCTATAGAGAATTATTCTCATTGGGCATATTCTGTTTATGCGGTGTACTTTGTACAGGATATATTCTATGTGTGGTGTACACTCTATAGAGAATTATTATCATTGCGTATATTCTGTTTATGCGGTGTACTTTGTACAGGATATATTTTATGTGTGGTGTACACTCTATGAGAATTGTTCTGTCATTGGGTATATTCTGTTTATGCGGTGTACTTTGTACAGGATATAGTTAATGTGATAACAATGTCCAGGATATATTCTATGTGTGGTGTACACTCTATAGAGAATTATTCCGTCATTTGGCATATTCTGTTTATGCGGTGTACTTTGTACAGGATATATTCTATGTGTGGTGTACACTCTATAGATAATTATTCTCATTGGGCATATTCTGTTTATGCGGTGTACTTTGTACAGAATATATTCTGTTTATGCGGTGTACTTTGTACAGAATATATTCTGTTTATTTAAGGCAAATCGGTTCAGGTTTTCATGAGCTAAGATCAGATGTCCAAAAAAATTTGAAATTGAAATGGATAGTCTAGGGAACATACTGTATTAATGTACTCTACTGCATATAATTTGTGAACATTTACATGATTTTTACACTTTGAACTCCCTTTCAGGCTGAAAGGACTGAAAAAATTCATACCGAGATATTCTTTAAATTCCCCTCTAATTTATATTCTATTCTCTGTGCCTGAAATCATGAATTGTGTTTTTTTCTACCACATTTTCACAGTTTGGTGGGAGGAAAGACTTCAATAAAATGAGTCCTTGAAAATATATATTTAATATTTATAATATTTACAAATAACTATTTGAGAGAGAGAACAAAATTAATTAAAGTGCAGACTGAAAACGTAATTTATTGTCATATATGTACATAGCTCGTGTTTTTTTAAGTTAGTTGGTTTTTTTCTAGAGAAGATAATTTGTGTCTTCATACTATTTTAAAACTAAAAACTTTTGAGTTTAATTTTTCAAGACGCTTTTTGATATTTATCAATATTCAAAGCATGGATAAATCTTTATTCTGAAATAGTGATTTGAAATAACAATCGAAACAAATAATAACAATGTTGGTCTGAAGTCAATCATTCGTCATCTCCAGGCATAAGAGTCCAGAACGGCCAGTAGAATACGTTGAATACAAAGAATAGAAGTGGAAACAGATACAGGAATATGGAGTCAATGGCGGCCATCTTGAAAATTAGCAATTTTGTAAAAATGTTAAAATCTTTTATGAAACTATATATTCTGCAATCTGCACTTCATAATTTCTGTTTAGTTTAAGCTGAACTTCAATATAGCAGTGATGCTGTAAAGTAATCATCGTAATATGATGCTACCAAGGAATTGAGTTTTTGACACAAACTCTGATTTTCTAATTCCAATATCTTCACAACCCAATATTAATATTTCAAACTTTGAATTATGTTAGATCAAATAATCTAAGTTTGAAATATCAAAGGTTTTAACCATCAGGTTGTACAGATCCAGAAAGTTAACAATTTGAGTTTGTTGCAAAAACTCAGTTCCTTAGCTGTACGTATACATTCCTATTCTTTTGCATGCCATTTCCAAAAGGGTCTGCCATTATTACAAAACTATATTTAATACCGCAAACTAATTCTATGAAAAAAGTTTAGTCATCAATCAATTAAAATTATTAGGGTATATTTAGAATAGGACTATAGTGCATTAATAAGTGTACCGTCCGTACATCCATATTATTTATAGACAATGGAATTGAGTTTTTGCCACAAACTCAGATTTTCAAAATCCTGTAACTTAGCAACCCGTTTTCAAACTTTTAATCCTGTTAGATCAAATAGTCTAAGCTTCAAATATCAAAGGTTTACACCATCAGAAACTCAATTCCTTTTTTATCTTTTAATTTAAATACAGAAAACTAATGTTTATAATTTTGTTTATTTTTTAATCAAAAATTTGTTTTTAGGAAGAGATATATTTTTAGGAAAAAAATCCTTTAAAATTGCAAATTTTCCTTTCTCCAGCCCTCTATTTCTTCTAGCTCTTCTAGTCTCTAAACAAATCAAATCTTAAAGTTGAGCGTACATTGTGAACATTGCGTAAAATTTTGAATGAAAACATTTATTTTCTGCGACTAGTACATGTAAATATTATTATTTCTTAAATATATCTTGTAAAAGAATTATAAGAATTTCTGTGGAATAAGTCCGCCATCTTTAACCTCTACCAGTCAAAAGTGTACTTTTGTAAATTGTGTAGACTCTACACATGGAGGGTTAATTAAAACTAAACTTGCATTTCCTTCAAGTCCAAGAAACAAGGAGGGGAGGAATATATGCAAAATCCTTTACGGTGAAAATGACATGAAACTTATGTATTTAATCAACACTTTGGTATTCTATCGGAACTTTTCGTTTGAAACAATTTTAGAAAACAAATATATGGACGTCGTAATACCTGATTAACTTTTTTATTTGTTACATCACGTTTTGTTTAATTAAAAATCGAAAATTATTATAGAAAAAAGAATAAGTGAGTAATGGGGTAAAAATAAAAAAGAATTTAAAGATAAAAGCAATAACCTTATAAATGGTTATATTTTAGTATTGTGTATTAATCCAAGAAAATGATTTAGAAATTTGTTTGTCATATTTTCAAATCATATGATTTAGAGTTGGGTTTGAACACTTCTTGAAATAAAATATTATTTTAGAAAACGAAATTATGAAATTAAAAGTGCGGATGGTGTCTGTATCGAAATAGTTTTATCTCTTATTCAAAATCTGTCTAAAATAGAGTAAAAGATATTTTACGCTTAAATATTTAAAATACATAGTCTAAAAATAAATTTAACCTGGACCTCTAGTTTACCGTGGTATTTAACCTGGACCTCTAGTTTACCGTGGTATTAAACTAGGACCTCTAGTTTACCGTGGTATTTAACCTGGACCTCTAGTTTACCATGGTATTTAACCTGGACCTCTAGTTTACCGTGGTATTTAACCTGAACCTCTAGTTTACCGTGGTATTAAACCAGGACCTCTAGTTTACCGTGGTAAAAATGTTTTTGACAATGATTGTACATCACAAACCAATTTATTGTTCGGAATGAATATATACAAAACAACAAAAAAAGAAAAAGACTCGTTTTAATATTTAAGATTCAAATATATTTTTTAATTTACCTTAAATTAGATTAATTTACCTTTTTAACATCTGGTGGATGATGTATTCTACAGTTTTTATTGTAAATTATATTCAAACCCTCCCTACGCAAAAATAGATTTTTGATTATTTACAAATTTTCCTATTTTATTTTCATCATTTTAAAATTGTCTAATTTTTAAAATAAATTTCTTAATATTTTAGAACATGATTTTGCAGACCCTTTATATTTCAAATTATAAATTTTGCTAGATTAAAAAGTCATATACTGTAAAGTTTTGCACCATCAGGTTGCAAAGAGAAAGAAAGGAATTGAGTCTTTGCTACAAACTCTGACTTTTTAATCCCTATATCTTTGTAGCACAATGTTGTAGACCTTAGATTTTTGAAGCTATGAATTATGTTAGATCAAATAATAAAAGTTGAAATATCTAAAATTTACGACATTTGGTTCTAAAGATATAGGGATTATAAAATGAAGCTATGAATTATGTTAGAACAAATAATCTAAGTATGAAATATCAAGGGTTCAAATCAGCAGATTGTAAAGATATGGGTAGTAAAATCTGAGTTTGTGGCAAAGGCTCAGCTTGAAAAAAAAAAAATTTGCCAATTCAGGAAAGCACTACAAACGGGTATTAAGGTCATATTCAATTTGATATTTTAATCCAATAACGCCATTATTTTAAGGACTTCTTTAAAAGTGTTTCTTAATTTAATATTTACAAGAAGTTTCTTGCCTCTCCATTCTTATAATTGCTGTTTATAAGATAAATTTTATGATCTGGATTTCGCAGACAATTAGGATCAAAACTAGGGTTTCCAGCGAAAAAGAAAAATCGTTTCGCGAAAATTTCGCTTTAATCTGTTTCGCGAAAAAATTATACGAATATTTCGCGATATAAATAATGCGAACATTTCGCGAAAAAATAATGCGAAAATTTCGTGTACGGACAGACAGAAACTTAAAAAGATAGCTTGTGGAATCAAATTCTCTTCATCAAACATTTAATAAAGTGATGGAAGAGAAATTATTTTTATGACATGATAAAACTTTAAATATTGAGCTATCAGAGCAGAGAATTCCACAAGTTCTTCTTAGCAGATAATTGTTGCAGCTATAAAACAAATTTTTACAAAATTTTCACATTTCGTGAAATTTTTTTTCCCATTTTCGCGAAATTTTCGCATTTCTCAGAAATATTTTCACTAAATTTTTGCTTTTTCGCGAAAATTCGCTTCATGTATTTTCGCGAAATTTTTCTTCATGTATTTTCGCGAAAAAATGCGAAATACGACCAAAAATTTTCGCATTTACTCGCGAAACGTTTCGTTTGCTACAAACTCTAGTCAAAACTAAATATTCAAAAATGCTTAAGTGAAAAATGTGTGACAGGTTTTCCGTCTTATAAAAACGAAAAGAAATGTTATATGCCATCATGGTAATGTTTTTTTTTATTAAAACTAATATAAAAATTTCTAAAATGTGTGAAACTTTTTACGTTTCATTAAAACAATTTTTTATGTTTTTGGTAATGTTTTTTATCAAAACTGAATAAATAATGTTTTATATTTAAATTATTATGTTTTTTGTAAAAACTATATTAATGTTTTGGTTAAAATTGAACTGTAGGTGTTTTTTTTTGTAGGAACCAAGAAACACTGGAATTTTTTCTGTTTTTATTTTTTTTTACGGATGAAAATGTGTTAAATGATGTGCCCTGGGAATGGAAATGGACGTATTTATTTTTTTTCATTTCGTTCGTTCCTCGTTCGAGAACAACCCTTTTCGTTCATTTTTTTAAAATCATTCAAAAATATTGATTTCGTTCGTTCTCTAAATTTTCGTTCATTTTCCATTCATTTTTGTCAAATCTTGCAGAAATTCGTTCGTTCAGTCAAAAAACGATAGTTTTTAAAAGTTTGTTTAAACAACCGGTTTAGAAATCGTACATGAAAGATCAAGAACGAAAGAATCGTTCGTTTTTTCGTTCATTTAAAAAAATGTAATTATTTTTATTTCTTTAAACGATCCAAGTTATCCATCGTTTATTTTTTTAATCGATGCCCCCATCTCTTCCTGGAACCAAATTAAATGAAAAGCAAGAGGAAGTTGAACTACGTAGTTTAAGTTCTTCTTCTCTTACGCACTGGTTCAAGCTCAAGGGCAATGGTTCAGCTAAGTCAACGTGGTTCAACTACTTCTCTCTATTCATTAAATTTATTCCCAACGCATTTTTTTATTCAGAATTAGTTCCAACAATAAGAAATCCCCAAAACAATGTTTCCATGGTTCTCACCACTTACTAATGCTAAATTGATAATGTTTTTACCATTTCATCTTCATTTTGCCTGCCTTCTGTCTGAGTAAGAGATATAGAATGAATGCGTACGACATTAATGCTCCAAATACAAAGAAAATGCAGGCTAAAATAAACAGGTATTATTATTAGCAATGAGCTGAAAACTTTAGAATTGGATACCCTTAATCCCGATCACTTAATCTGTGAAAACTTTTAATTTTCTTTTTAATCCGTTCTTGTTGGATATCATGCATTTCACTGCATGTAATAAAGATACGTTTGATTACAAATACAGATACGATGCTATATTGAGAGAAGTAATATACGATTGAACAAAAAGTATGCTGTTAAGCCGACTTTTAGATCATTTAAAAAATTCAAATTTCATCATGTTGATATGAACTTAATAAAAACATATGTTATCACATTTGAGAACTAAAGTCCTTTTGAGCGTTAGTCTTAATAAACATTCATCTAAAACTTACGTGTTCAAACAGTCATTAATTAGTTCAATTGATATGACACCACAAATGCGGGAAAATTAAATACAGGTTTTCAAAAGTTAAAGAGCGCATCTCTTATCTCTAGAAATAAATCTAGAGACTAAATTAGTCATGAGATTAGCAAAAAGATAGGATTATGCATTGATCTCGATATCCACCATTCTAAAGTTTTCAGCTCTAATATCATTTCCAATAATGTTTATTCATTATTCATTCTTTTTACAAAATGATACAAAATCATAATAATATTAATTAGGCTTTTATATAGACTGGTTGCCCCCTTTTAGCTAGACAAAAATAGCTTTAATTGAAATTATTTAAAGGCTTAATATTAAGAAATTCTCATCTTTAAAAATTATATGTTTTTCTTTGTATTTCATTTTTAAACTAATTATCATCGTTTCTGTATTTTCATGTTTGTTTTAACTTTTCTTCTCTGGAAATATCATTGTTTAGTTATTTTTATCCTGAAGTTGTAAAGAAGCAAAACTTTTATTATTATTATTATTTCTATCCTAATAGATGATTACTACTTTGTCTGACCTTTCCTGCTTTAAAAGGGACAGAGGGGAGGGAGAGCCCAGGGATATGGGGGTTACTTGTTCAAAATCTATACAACGCTATAAAAAAGTCAAATATTTTCATACGTAAATAATCAAAAATTATTAAAATGAGAATACTCTAATTCAGCCCTGGTTGCCCTAGGGAATTTTAAGAAAGAAGCTTTCAAATAATCGGAAACTTGGTAATCATGCAAATTATATTATTATGAAATTACCCAGCATCCAGGAGGAGATGGCGGTCATCCCCTCGGTGTTGGGGGAGACGTTGGTGGTGTTGTTGAATATGTTGATGAGGACAAGGAACAAGGTGACCAGCAGGGCCATGCGCCCAGGTACAACCTAATAAAAAAATAACGGGATGATTGCTTTCTTTTCTGAAACAGAGTCATCTAGCGGCCAGACAAAGAAGTTTTAATGATAAGGTCATGTTCTTTTGAAGTCACTGCAGGCTACTTAAACAAAATAAAGGATGTTGCAGGAAAATTCGTTAGATCCTTACCAGGGAGAACCAGGAAAACTAAATGTTTCTTTTTATTTAGATAAATATCAATAATGTTAATGTTTTAAAAAAAGCGATAAAGAAAAATATCGTGTTTTGGCCTAATTTTTTATTTTTATATTTTAATTTATATATACAAACATGTGATTATACAGGGAGAGTAAAAAAGTGTGATTTCCAATGTTTAAGACAAAATTCGCGAAACCAGAATTTTTAAAAAAAAATTTTCCAAAATTTCATCAAAAATTTAATAAGAAAATATAAAAATTCTACTAAAAAAGTACAATTCAAAATTGGATTTTTGAGAAACTGCTCACACTTAGCTGAGAGGCCATGTCAACAATCTGTCAGAAAGACGTAATTCTTGCATTTGTCCATTAAATTTTTTCCAAAAAAATTGGTTACGCGGAGTTTTTTTCAATGTTCCAAAAATATTTTTTTACCCTGTATATAAGTGAATGCATAAATAGAAGAGTTGTTAAAAGTAAATAGTAAATGATCATATGAAAATTAATAATATTTAATGATTGATTGATTATTTGATTATAAAATTATACCTCTGGAGGGATGAGAAAGCTAACCCACGAGACAACAACGAATAGTCCAGAGGGTAGATAATATATATATCTATGTATAAATTTATATATAGATATTAGGGTTGGACGATTTACCTACTTTTCACTAGCGACCTAGAGGGGCAGCTTTCGCAAAAAATTAGATAAAAAAGTCATCAGTATGACCGAAAAAAAAATATAATAATAAGGGTATCAAAAGATCCATCTTGAAAAACTAAATTGAGACAAGTTGATTTCAAATGGATTTGAAAATTACTAAACCAAATAAAGACAAAAAACTAGTTTTTGTATTGAAAATTTGGCCATATCAAGAAACCAAAATGTGGACTGTATTTATTCAGCGGATTAAGACGCATCTTTTGAAACCCATCTTTTTTAGTCTTACAAGTGACTTTTTTATCTTTTTTTTTGCAAAAATGGCCATTTAAAAAATTTTTTGATTCATTTTATTTTTGCTAAGTTTTTAGAATATTTAGGCGCATGTATATCACTAGGCCCTCAAGCGTGGTTCAAAAATCGATCAACCATAGTATATATATAATATATAATTTTCGTTCAATTCTCGCTCGATAAAAATCGAAATCTTTCCATTTCGCATCAAGAATATTGTATTTTTGAAAAAAAACGGAAAAAATACTTTTAAAATGTTTATTTTTCATGTAGAGATAGATGTTTTTTTAGCTCAATTCGCACTCACCAAGATAAAAATGCTTTTTATATATTAGAAGATTATTAGAAGTTTTTAATTGTTTAATTTTTCATCATAAATACATAAACAGAAGTTTTCTCATTTACATACTTACAGATATTTCGTGTAATGTCGGTTCAATCTCAGTTGAAATCCTGAAATTTAAAAAAATCAATTTCTTTTTTGGATCAATATTTGAATAAAGGTCACTATACAACTACCTGTAATTGAATAAAGGTCACTATACAACTACCTATATTTGAATAAAGGTATACAACTACCTATATTTGAATAAAGGTATACAACTACCTGTAATTGAATAATTCCCCTCCTGATAACCGAAAGTTCTTTCACTGAATATTTTAATAATTAATTAACAAGAAATAAATCAGAATAAATTAGAATAAAAATACCACATGGAACTGTCTAAATAGTTTTAAAAAGTTAAAATGTTTGATAATAAATGATCTTTGTATCTTATCTAAAAAATCTTTGGAGCTAACGATAAAATTCACTTTGTTTGAATTTGACAAAAATCTGAAATAGATTGCAACAACTGTATATTATGGTTTATGATCACAAAACATTGTTTATTAAAATTCAATAAATTAAATGGAAAACTAAACTGATTTTTGCAAATTTTATAATTTACATTTGTAAGAATTATGATACACTTAAAGGGACTGTAAGCGTAATTTCAAGTGACCCTCCATGCAAAGATGTAAATGGCCGATTTACAACGGTACCCTTAAAACTCTGTGTGGTCAAATATGAATTATTTATAATTTTGAAAACTAATTCATTTTAATTGTGTATTATCTACAAAAGTGACTAGCGCATTTCTACTACAGCATTACATATGGAAATTATCAGAATAAAACATTTTTAAACCTATAAAATGAAAATTTTTAAATCTTCTGAAATCTGAAATTGCCATCTTTGCAAGGAGGGTCAGGCTTTAAAGGGTCAAGCTTTTAAGGGTTACGCTTACAGACCCTATAAGAAAAAAACTTTTCCACAGAGAGAAAAAAAATTAAAATAAATAAATTAAAATTCTTTTCAAAACACTTTTCAAAATACTTTTCACAATACTTTTCAAAATACTTTTCACAATACTTTTCAAAATTCTTTTCAAAATACTTTTCGGGGACAATTAAGAACAATTGAAAAAGTAAATGAATACGACAATCTTTTCACTGTTTAATAGTTGTCACTGCATTAAGATTATTTCTGTTTCACCTGTCTGGTAGTTTGTTTATTTCTATTGTATAATCCAAAACTGGACTTTGATTATTCCTATCCTCCTGTTAGAACTGGTTACATTAACGACCAGCCGTTGACTTGAGAAACTGAGTTCTTGCAACAAACTCTGATTTTTTAATGTCAATTTTTTCAAGCCGTTCGATTCGAGAACGGTTAGTAAAAACCATTATTTTTTTCAGGTAGGCATACGTTCGTTTCGTTATTGGTATTTTCCGCAATTAAAAAAATAACGTTCGTTAACAATCTCAATATCATTAACGGCGTTAACAGCAGATATTTTAGAAATCGTTAATGGTGCCAGCCGTTAACGATAATTTCATTTTAAAATAGATTGACAAAATTTGAAGACATATAAAAACAAGAAGATGCATAAAATTCTATACTTCAACAAATAAGCGAGGTAAAAGAACAGTAGACGACGTTTAAACACATTAAATAAAAATATAAATTTTATTTTTCACAAATTTCATGCAATTTTAAGCCGAAAAAGAACGAAAGTCGCCGATATTTTAAAACACATCCGTTTCGTTTTTCTAAACCGTTGATTTTTTTCTCAAGAACAGCTATTTCCGTTGACGATTTAAAATTAACGGGTTTTTGCTGTTTGTTAACGGACTCTTGCCCAGCTCTGATATCGACCACTACCACTCAATCCTTTGAAATTTAAAACTTTGATTTCTGTTATCAAAGGTTGCAAATGCATCAGGTTACAAATACAAAGTATATGGATTAAATTTGAGTTTCTGACAAGAATCCAGTTCCTTTAAACTTTTACAATGATTTTTTTATAAAATAAACTTTTAAGATATCATGATAGTAAATAGATAACCCATAATATTTTATTTTTCGATATCTAAGCTTTATGCTCAGAATTAAAAAAAAAAAACTTTTAAAAAGTATTTCTAAATATATTTTTGTTAATGTAGCTTTTCCTTGTTGTACACCAGACGACTGAAAATAATTATAATTAAAGATATTTGTATGCTCAGAGCTGAAATAATGATCTTTTTTTAATAACAAATATGGCTAAAAATAGTAAAACTACAAATTTTTCTTTAAAGGTACTGTGACATATTTTTCAATTGACACTGCAATTACATGTCTGGAGTGGGATGTCAGAGTCACAGCAGTATTCTTTAAACCTTTATCTGAGGAACAATTTGTCTGAAAACTTCCTGGATTGTTTTTGCAACGTAAATCCGCAGGTTTATTATAGAGTAAGCACAATTTAAACTAATCAGTTTTCAACTAAAATAAAGGTACTTTCCCAAAGGCATTTTCCCAAGGGCGACTTTCCAAGTGACAATTTCCCAAGTGGCAACTTCCCAAATGTTCAATTTCCCAAGCGGCAACTTTCCAAAGGTAGGTTAGGCCTTTTGAGGCGCCGCAGGCTGCAATTGGGCCGAGCGTTGCGGCTAGGATTGGCAAGGGGGCCTAGCGCTGCGGCTAGAACATGCTAGGGGGCCAAGCGCTGCGACTAGACAGACTTGGGAAGTTGCCGCTTGGGAAATTGGACATTTGGGAAGTTTCTACTTGGAAACTACCCTTGGGAAGTTGTCGCTTGGGAAAACGTCTTTGGGATAGTACTTATAACATCAAAATAAAAGAATACATGACATATTTGAGGATTACTTAAAAAAAGTTCCTAGAGTCCCTGCAAACATTTTTTGTTTTATTAATAATCACCTGTCCAGAGGGAATTTATTGAACCTCATGGGGCACATGATGGTAACATGAGCTAGCTGGTTGTAGAATAGTTCCTTTCCTTCCACTATCCATAGACCAGCTAATCTCTATATATATATATAATACAGCTGGTTAGAAAACTGAGATTGCACTGTGATTGTAAGTGTACTGTTGTGAATCTGATATGCTACGCTATAAATGAATGGTCCCTGTCCGATGGATAGTTTCGTGCTAAAAGTTGTATAGAAGTGTATTCCNAACCAAGTGTAAGGGCTATTACTTTTGTCTGTTTCTAATGTAAACAATGTCATTTCTTTGTTTATTACCATGGCATCATAATGTTCCGTAAGAAAAAACTGTTGATCTAAATTATACGTGGTTTTGACAACATATAGATAAGTAAAAGAAACAATACCTTTCTATTCTTTGCCTTCATGTCAGGTTAATTTAACTCTTATATCCTGTTCCCTTAAGCTTGTCAAAAGTATCATAATTTCTATTTATTTATTTCTTGTTTTATGACAAATAACATCTTATATATTGATTAATTGTGCAATAAAACTAATTAACAACTGTTTCTTTCAACAATAGTTAATATTAACATCCTTATTATTATGTGTTACATATTATATATAAATATTATATTTATATAATCAATGGAGAAATAGCTAGAATCTGTTTTTTATGATGCGTATCATTGATGTTTAAATGGGTCATAAAGAGGTTGTCATTTAAGTATTTCCAACGGCCTCAAGATACACTTTTACATTACTGGTATGACTTTGTGACCTGGTAGCTCCTTTAATTTTGATTTTATGCATTAGTATCAAGTATGACGGAAATAAATTTACCCAAGACCGAATTTTAAGAATTTGAGCCGCAGCTTAAATTTAAGCCGCGGCTCAAATATGGTTGGTTCCACTTAAAATTGTTTGACGAAAGTTTCACCCCACCCTAGACCCTTATTGACAATTTTATTCAGAATTTAAGCAAAGCTCATTCCAAGAATTCCAAGATATAAAAAAATGTGTTTGTTTTCATCCCACTGAGAAATTGCAGTACATTGTTTTGAAAAAAATTGTTCTTCTTGAAATTTATACCTGTAAATAAAAACGTGCGGAACCCAGGTTTCTTTGATAAAGTTAATATCTAAGGGAAGCCAACTTGCTGGAGTGTTTCTATTCTAAAAAATAATAAGCTCAGAGCTGAAATAATGATCTTTTTTTAATAATTTCAAGATTAATTTAATCTTAAGTTTAAATCCAGAAAAGTGTATAAAAATAAACTAAAAGAGTGGCGTATATGCAGAATCCTAAACAGCCAATCAAAAGCCGGAAAATTATATTTTTCCCCCGCCATTTAATGAGAGAATTCTCATTGGTCGGAATCTGTTAGGATTATACATAAAGCAAGAATAAAGCGATAAAAAGGAAAGTGAAAGTGTCGACATTTGATATTAAGACTAAGCAACCGGGATTAAAGTTATCCAATTTTAAAGTCCCCAGCTTTGAACTGTTTGATTGAACTCATTCTCTCTACCCCCGCCCCCTGGGAAGATTAATTCCAGCCTTTTCTTTATCCTCTAATTGGTCAACGTTCAAGATTTGAAGGTTTATTTTGATATTTTCAAAGTTAGTTAAACTCCAAGATTTAAAATTTTTAATCAATGTTAGAGGGTGGTTGCTTTATACCTTGACCTTGACCTTGACCTTACGCATGACATTGACTTTAAACTTGACCTCGACATTGACCTTGAAATTGACCTTGACCTTGACCGTGCCATTGAACATGGCATTCACCTTCAACTTGACCTTGACCTTGACCTTGAAATTGACTTAGACCTTGACCTTGACCTTGACCTTGACCTTGACAACTTTGACCTTCACCGTGACCTTAAACTTAACCTTGACCTTGAACTTGACCTTGACTTACATCTACATTGAGTCTGTTTTCTATCCAACGCATTCCAAAGTACATATTTAGAGAAATTGAGAATTTCTTATCATCAACCTAAAAAGATATCTTTCTGCTATTTTATTCAATCAAGGACTGATTCGTTTGAGTTGATCTGTGATCTTTTCATCTGTGATCCTTTCAATGAATTTCTAATTTAAAAACCGGTCAAAAATTCTTAAAATTAAGTTTTATAAAATTAAATTTGATAATAAGCTTAGTAATTTACTTCAAACTTTGTTTCTGAAGGTAATAACTTATTTGATTTATTGGCCTAATCAAAACTTGATATTTCCTGACTTTTAGCAAGCTTTTATTTACCTTCAGAGTTCAACAAATTTTGCACAAACTGATGGGAGTGAGAATAGAGGAGGGGAGAAGGAAGAGGGGGTTGGTTGGGAGGGGGACGGGGAGAAGAAAGAGGGGGTTTGGATGGGAGGAGGGGAGAAGGAAGAGGGGGTTGGATGGGAGGAGGGGAGAAGGCGCCCCTGATTGTTACTATATAAAGTATTTGTACATTTAACCATATTAATGAAAGATCACTTTAAAATACGCCATAAGCCCCTGTGATGAGTATCATGTGAGCCTTGTCGAAATAAAAACTAAAACCTTTTCACTTTTCTTAACCTCTTGATAAAATATTGGTTAAAACTTAAATTTTCAAATTTAACTAAGTTTCCAAAATAAAATGAAAAAAAAGAATAAAATGTCTATATTTTTGTCACTTACTTTTAAACAGTCCAATGGATTGAAGGATACCAATCTAAAAATAAATTAAAAATTTTACGTTTTTTAAATTATGTTAAATTTTCCTCTTATGAAAGATATATTTTAGAGATCCGTTGAACCCAAAATATTTGGATGCTCAGAAACGAACCTCAACGCGATGCCAATCGTTAATCATAAATAAACACAAAAAGGTTTTCAGTAAAAATTATTCTTATGGTACTAAATGTAAACTAAAAATGTATTCATCATTGCCCATACCCTTTTTTTTCTATTAAAAAAACATATAATTTTAATGACATTGACTATTACTTTAGAATTTAAATCATTTAGAATATGTTGACTTAAAATCTGATATATCTGAAGTATCTGCACATTTAAATTATTTTCGTGCATG
>NW_019396840.1:0-144704 GCF_000591075.1 Eurytemora carolleeae | reverse complement strand
TTTGTACTTACCCCCTTATTTAGTACAATTTACATAACAAATCCACATTCGTACTTTTGATCATTTCCCGAGAAACATGGTTACCCCATACTACTAGTATCGTTAATCTCGCATGAACGCTTGATATCGATATTCAACATGGGCACTAGGATTAATCCGTAATTCTGGAACAGATGGAGATCAATGCTTAATCCCGAGATTCAAAATGACAAAAGTTCTGACATCTAAGCTGGAAACTTTTGAATTTTGTATCGAGATCAATGCTTAATCTCGATCTTTTTTTAATCTGCAGATTAATTTAATTAATCCCGTATGGTATCGTACCCAGTTCAGGGTTGAAGAGATCTTTAATCCGGGGTGGAATGGTATATCTTTTATAAATCCTAAAATTAAAAAAATGTGTCTACGATGGATTTTTAGATCAAGCAATCGGGATTAAAACACAAAAATTCTCAGCTCTGATTTTAGAACTCTGAAAAGGGAGTTTAAAAGCTTTCCCCTTCAAAAGTTAATAATGATTTTTTTAGTTTTGTTGCATCTCAGAAAAAAAGGTTTAAAAATGTTTCCTGTCAAATGGACTATCCTTGCACAGGCCTCTCAGAGTGAATGTCGGAGAAATAGATTTAAATTCACAAATCGTGCAGTGTCTGAAAAAGGGTTAAACTGTTTAAAATTCGTTTTTTTCTAATCTTAACAATAAATTATTTTTTATTTTGAAAAAATAAACTTCCTGAAAGTTCAACTTCCTGTATTCTTAATTCTAAGTTCATCACCAAGGAAGTGGTGAAAATGTACACTCCTGCCTTTTAAGGATTTTGAGTAATTTTACAAATTATTTCAACCGTGTACTTTCAATGAGCGCTAAGATGTGGGTTTGACCTGAGAGGATTGAATTCTTGACAGATCCCAGCTCCCCACCTTCCTCTTTCTCCTCCTCTTGAACCTGAAGGTGTGAAGAAACCTGTATATTTCTCTCTGTACTCCATATCAGTCCCTGTTAGTCATAAATTTCTCTCTTAAGTCTCTTAAGTAGTCCCTTCTTGGTCTATCGCGTCCTGTAATTCTCTATGTAGTCCTTCTTAATTTGTTGCAGTCCTTTTCATGCCTGTAGAGTCCTGTATTTCTTTCTAGCCTGAAGTAGTTCCTATATAATTCTGTAGTCTAAACAGTACATTCTAGGTATGTAGAGCTCTGTATAGATCTCTGTAGTCTAAATAGTATATTCTAGGTCTGTAGAGCACTGTATAGATCTCTGTAGTCTAAACTGTACATTCTAGGTCTGTAGAGCCCTGTATAGATCTCTGTAGTCTAAATAGTATATTCTTGTTCTGTAGAGCCCTGTATAGATCTCTGTAGTCTAAACAGTATATTCTAGGTCTGTAGAGCTCTGTATAGATCTCTGTAGTCTAAACAGTATATTCTAGGTCTGTAGAGCCCTGTATAGATCTCTGTAGTATAAACAATACATTCTAGGTATGTAGAGCTGTATAGATCTCTGTAGTCTAAACAGTATATTCTAGGTCTGTAGAGCTCTGTATAGATCTCTGTAGTCTAAACAGTATATTCTAGGTCTGTAGAGCTCTGTATAGATCTCTGTAGTATAAACAATACATTCTAGGTATGTAGAGCTCTGTATAGATCTCTGTAGTTTAAATAGTATATTCTAGGTCTGTAGAGCACTGTATAGATCTCTGTAGTCTAAACAGTACATTCTAGGTCTGTAGAGCCCTGTATAGATCTCTGTAGTCTAAATAGTATATTCTTGGTCTGTAAAAGCACTGCATAGATTTCTGTAGTCTAAACAGTACATTCTAGGTCGGTAGAGCCCTGTATAGATCTCTGTAGTCTAAATAGTATATTCTAGGTCTGTAGAGCCCTGTATAGATCTCTGTAGTCTAAACAGTATATTCTAGGTCAATAGACCCCTGCATAGATCTCTGTAGTATAAGCAGTACATTTTAGGTCTGTAGAGCCCTGTATAGATCTCTGTAGTCTAAACAGTATATTCTAGGTCTGTATAGCCCTGTATAGCTCTCTATAGTCTAAACAGTATATTTTAGGTCTGTAGAGCCCTGTATAGATCTCTGTAGTTTAAACAGTATATTCTAGGTCTGTAGAGCCCTGTATAGATCTCTGTAGTCTAAACAGTATATTCTAGGTCTGTAGAGCCCTGTATAGATCTCTGTAGTCTAAACAGTATATTCTAGGTCTGTAGAGCCCTGTATAGATCTCTGTAGTCTTAACAGTATATTCTAGGTCTGTAGAGCCCTGTATAGCTCTCTATAGTCTAAACAGTATATTCTAGGTCTGTAGAGCCCTGTATAGATCTCTGTAGTCTAAACAGTATATTCTAGGTCTGTAGATCTCTCAGTAGTACGTGGAGCGAGGTATAGCTGTTCTTTTATAGTCAATTGACCTGAAGTTGTATAAAGAAAAGCACAGTTGGTTTCTGTGTTACCAGGCCCATCTCTCCAGTTCTCCCAGCTCAATCCAACCTCATCACTCATAGACTAGACATATCCCAGACTAATATATACCATCTGCTTATATATTTATAAGGATAATGTTAATGAAAATTTTTTCTTATTCTATATTTACATTTTTGAAGCAAAAAAATTGTATAACATGTAATAATAATGATTATATCGATAAAGTTATTATTAAATTTATAATAATGCTTGCTAACCTTCCATTCTGTGCTTGAGTTGGATGTAAGACCAATCCAAGCAATTCTTCCTCCTCTAGATTTAGCTTCACAGGTTTTAAAATATTTAGTTGCGAGCTCAGTAACTTCCTGGTTATCCTTCTCATTTATAGGAACCATTATATTCCCACCTAGTAATACAGGTTTTATAATATTTATTCATAGGAACCATTATATTCCCACCTAGTAATACAGGTTTTATAATATTTAGTTTTATCCTTCTCATTCATAGGAACCATTATATTCCCACCTCGTAATACAGGTTTTATAATGTTTAGACTTATTCTTCGCATTTATAGGAACCATTATATTCCCGCCTAGTAATACAGGTTTTATAATATTAAGTCCTACCCTTCTCATTCATAGGAACCATTATATTCCCACCTCGTATTACAAGTTTTATAATATTTAGTCATATCCTTCTCTTTATAGGAACCATTATATTCCCACCTAGTAATACAGGTTTTATAATATTTAGACTTATTCTTCTCATTCATAGGAACCATTATATTCCCGCTTAGTAATACAGGTTTTATAATATTTAGTCTTATCCTTCTCATTTATAGGAACCATTATATTCCCACCTAGTAATACAGGTTTTATAATATTTAGTTGTATCCTTCTCATTCATAGGAACCATTATATTCCCACCTAGTAATACAGGTTCTATAATATTTAGTCTTATTCTTCTCATTCAATAGGAACCGTTTTATTCCAACCCAGAAATGCACAGGAATAATATTAACCTCATTTCAACCTAGCTTAAAATCTCCTAAATTTACCTCTGCAGTGGCCTTACCTAACCATAAATGTCATGACTTAATAATATCTAGAAAACTTAATGTGAAATATCCTTCTCATTAATTACCAAGTTTATTGCAAAGTTTCTGTGCTAGTTTATTAGTCCTTTTCTCCGGGAACATAAACCTGCTGGGAGGTTTCAGGATCTCACAGTACTCAAGTCCAGAACCGTTCCTATAATTAGCTTAGCATAGATATTATATTTAAAAACGGTTCAAAACGTTACAAGAATTGAGTTTCGTCACAAACTTCATGATTTTCTACTCCCAATATTTTTGCAACCAAATGTCAAACTATGAATTCTCTATGATCAAATAATGTAAGTTAAAAATATCAAAGTTTGCACAGTCAAGTTGCAAAGATATAGTAATTGGAAAATTTAAGTTTGTGACAAACGTTTAATTTTTTTCAATCATTTTCTCTACGTAAGAAATATCTAATACTCACGAAATTTCTGTAATTTTTGTTAAATTTGACATGTAATTGTGACATTTATGAATGAGAAGCGTTCCAAATTTTGTCAACTAAAATTTCCGTTTTAATAGAATATGAATAAGTTTTGCAAATCATAAAACTTTTTCTTCTGATGAACACAGAAAAATGATAGCAGAGCCATTTTCTTCCAAATTGATTAATTAATATTCCTGATCTGTAGGTTGTTAAAGGTCCAGGACGAGTGCTCCCAGCTTATGAAAGGAACTCTCGCAATATCTAAACATTAAATACTTTTCATAATATTTATTTTATATGAAAAATTTTTAGTATATTTAATATTTAATCTACCAATCAATATGTTTACTTTTTTGAGCAAATATTGGATAATATACATGGTATACAAATATACATGGTTTAGAAAATTAGAGTTCGAAACTGATAATTGAGTCTTTGCCACAAGCTTGTATTTTATAATCCCTATATAACAGCAACCTGAAGGTGTAAACTTTTGATATTTCAAACTTACATTATCTTATCTGAAAGTTAGTTTGAAATATCCAAAAGAAAAGCAAAGTTTGTGTCAAAGATTCAATTCTTTACATGGAAAAGCTAAATGGTTAATTTTCTCTTATTCTTAAATTTTTACACCAGTGTAATGTGGCTTTTATCATAACATTTTGCAGAATACTTAGTAACTACAAAGGAAACCCTGAGTTTCTAGATCCTATATCTTTGCAACATGATATAGTAGACCTTTGATATTACATTCTGTTAATCAAATTTAATTGAATAATCAAAGGTTTACACAATCAGAGCTGAAAACTTTAGAATGAGATATCCCTTATCTCGATTACTTAATCTGAGCCCGCGATTTAAAAGCTACGGCTCGAGTCTTAATTCCTTAAACGCAGCTTTAAGACCCAATCTTAGACCCAACTCTGACGACAGCTTGTGGAGCTTTTGTCACGTGATTGACAGCTGCGAGATCTTAGGCTCGACTTAATGAAAATAAAACCGACCTTGGTTGGTTTTAGTGAAGAATAGGACTCAATGTTGGGTCTTATTCTCATCAAAACCCGGAATGCGCCAATTCCAACTATGAAAATCCGCCAAATACAACATTAAACTAGTTTTATGAAGTAAATTCTGTTGAAAAATAGATGCAACTTAAATTCAAAGGCCCGAGCCGTAATTAAGGCCCAACAACAGCTTAGACCCGAGTCGTATTTTCTTGAATTTTTTAAATCGCCGGCTCTGAGTGAACAATGGACACACTTTAGATTTTCTTCTTAAACCGTTCTTTCTTGAATATAGAAGAGAAAAATCAAAACCGGTTTTTTAAAATAAGAGAGTCCCTCACGTTTCTAAACGTTAATCTTCAATGGCGCGCAAAATTTCAAATTTATAGGCTTCATATATACGCAACTTTGATTGGTTGAATTTTATACACTTTTTAGGATATAACAAGATTAGGTTAGTCTCGATATTAAGAAAGTATTCAGCTCAAGTTGAAAAATTATAAGCATTAGAAAATTTCAGCTTTTGGTAAACAAAAGTTCATAGAAAAACTGGTTCATACAAAGAGAATATCTAAATCTTACTTTCGCATCTAGTTTTAGCTTTAATCTCTTCAGCAGATAGGATTCCGTCCCAAACATTTAATCCACTAGTAATATTTTATAATTCATGATTTTTCTTATTTTTTATTATCTATGTATATAATATATTATTTTCAAACCAGATAGATATATATCCCAGTTATAGGACAGGCGGATTTGGGGAAATTCACTATTTAAATGTCGTGCTTTCAATGAATTATCAAATTATATTTTACTAGCCTTAGAGGGCGCTTCGCGCCCATCTTCTAAATTAATTGTGAACATGTTCTCTTTGTGTACATCGTAAAACAAAACAAAAATAATTCGCGGATTTTTACAAAAAAAATTTGTGGATTTTCAAAATTTTCAAAAATTAAATGAAGATCGAATTTTGATGGACACAAATATTTGAAATTTTGATCATTCATAAACCTTCCCTGTGGTCACGTGATGTCCCACAAAAAATGTGGGCTCGATCGGTTCAGCCGTTTTGACGTTTATTGGATACTAACAAACAAACAAACAGACAAGCCAAACTTATATATAGATAGATTATATAGTACATACAATTCTTTGTATATCAAAGGTACGCGTAAATCCCGATTTACAACAACGATGCCCTTGAAACCTTTAATTCTGATACTTTCTCCGTTGCTTCTTTTAAGCAAGAAAAGCATTCGCAGAGAAATCTCAAATAGAAAAAACAGAAAAAAACATGGATATTTCCTTCATACTTGATCGGACCACGCTTACTAGGTTACCACTGAAAATTTTGCCATATTTGCATGGAAGACCACTTGAAATTATCGCTAACAGTTCCTTTAAAAAGAAAGTAAATTCAGAAATAAACTGTCTTATAGTTTTTTAATCATTAGTTGTTTAAACATTTTTGAAAGGAAAAAAAAAATAATTCCAGTCAATAATATAATAAGGTTTTACAACTGTAATGCATGATAACGTAGTATTGTTTTTTTACGAAACCCTCAAATAGAACAAGAAAAGGAATTGAGTATTTTCTAATCCTTTGCAACCCAATTTTGTAGACCTTCGATATTTCAAACTATAAATTCATTAGATCGAATAATCACTGTTTGAAATATCAAAGGTTTACACAATCAGTTGCAAACATAAATCGGTGAGAATTAAATTTGAATTTAAATTTTAAAATTTCCTAATTTCTGCTGATAAACTATGAATTTTTTCAAACCCGTAGCACTCCCAGACAGGCCTAGAACTGTTTCCGGTGCACATCTTGTCCAGGCTTTGTCCAACAATCAATACATCTAAACATATGGGAATTAAACTTTTTCAAAATATACACTGTAAACATCTGAATAGGTTAAAAGTGTTTCTATAGAATGCACAACTTCAAAGTAGGAAATATATTTCAATGTTTTTCTATAAACATCATCACAAGTCGTATAGGTCAGAATTGACCAATAAATTATAAAGTAAATGAATAGGCAATTATAACAAAATTTCTGAAATAATGAAAAATTATTTATGAGAAAGGCTGGACCAGTGAAATCTATGAATTTCAGGGGGTTTCATGGGCCTCAACGGGTGCTGAGCCCCCTGGAAAGAAACAAAAATTAAGCCCCCCTGGATAAGACTACAAAGTAAGACTAAAACAATAAAAACAATATAAATTTACAAAAACAAAAACAGGTCAAATATTAAATAGCAATACACACACTGGTAGGTAACGCAAGGCAAGTTAGTTCATTTATTTCTATCAATGGCTTAGAGAGAAAGGAATTGAGTCTTTGCCACAAACGCATACCTATATCTTTGCAATCCAATTTAGTAGACCTTTGATATTTCAAGCTATGAATTCTGTTAGATGAAATAATCTTAGTTTGAAATATCAAAGGAGTACGCCCTCAGGGGGCAAAGATATAGGGATTAGAAAATATAAGTTTGTGGCAAAGACTCAATTTCTTTGGTGTCAACAAGTCAAATTAAAAAACACGTTCATGTTAAATTGAAATCTTTTATGTTTTATATCATAACTCTTTTTTTGAAGAGCTATTTAGAAGATATAAAATGCTTTTAATAAGGAAAGGAATTGAGTCTTTGCCTAAAACTTATATTTTCTAATCCCTATATCTTTGCCCCCTGAGGGCGTACCAGCAAACAGTTTTCTTAAGGAGTTTGTTTCTCTTGTCTGGTTTTTAAAAAGTCACTATACGAATAAAGTAGTTCCTTAATTAACAAAAAAATCAAAACTCACTTTTTTCCTGAGAAATATTGAGATGTGTAACATAGGCAATGCTTCCGTTGTTAAGAAAGTTTCCATTTAGAAAAATGTTATATTTCATTTCCGTACTGCTCTCATTTTCCTACGCAAACAGATACATCAGATCATAATTGATAAAAATTCAAGGGATTGTCAATGTAAGAACTACATGTCCGATTCACTAATGTACCTTTTAAACCTTTAACTGTGTGAAACTGATTGATAAACCTTATATTGAGGGTCACTTGAAGTTTATCGTTTTCACCCCAATTCAGTAATGAAATTCTTAGCAATTTAACATTTTAGAAAATATTCAATTCCGATGTACATTTTAAATTTGATTTACGATCCCGCAATTTATGTTGTTACAGATGTAGAATTAGGATACAACACTTTTACCCGATTGTGTACCTTTGCATACCTAAAAAAAATCAAAAACGTGTTTGGGGTGTAAGTAATTAAAAACTTTAAAAGTGGATCAACTGAAATTTTCTAATCCATATATTTGACGGTGTAGACTTTAACCATTTAATCTAACAAATCTAATCAAAAACGATATCGAATTCAAAAACGATATCGAATTCAAAAACATATCGAATTCAAAAACGATATCGAATTCAAAAACGATATCGAATTCAAAAACGATATCGAATTGCCAAAAAATGGATTAGAAAATCAGAGCATAAAGCAAAAACCCAGTTCAAGAGAAATTTTTATTTATTTTTATTTTAGTATTTTCAGGTGTAAACCATTTTTTAAGAATCTTCATCAATTTATCTTCAAATAATAAGATGATGAATTTTTTTATAAACATAATACCTCTATATTTGAACAAACATAGTTCCACCCGTAATCATTAAACTTGCCAAGTATCTCAGTCTTGATCAAATGATTGCGCAAAGGCATAGTCATATATGTAACGCCCACTAAATCTATAAAAAAAATATAATATTAAAGTGACTGTAAATATTATTTTCAGTGACCCAATTCCAATAAATGAGTGGGACCGATTCCAAAGTTTTCCTTTTCACCCTTTTCTGATGAATGATAAATGATAATGGGATACATCACGCACCTCTGCCCCTTTAGTAAAAGGAAATTCAATCTATATGAAGCATAAAGTCTGACCGCGACAACCTTGTTGCACCCGCTAGTCCAGTCCATAGAGCTAGGTGCAGTACAAACTGGGACCGGAAAGGTTGACCCGGCTCGGAAATTCAAATGTACTACGGCTGCCCGTGATAACCTCCATTGTCTAGCTAAAAGGATTCTTTGAAAAATCATAAAACAAATTTCTAATTGTTTTCTAAATGCTTATTTGCGCGATTTCTTTAAATGACCGTTTTCAATGATAAGAGAACATTTTTTTAACAACCAGTTCCTAATCAAAACATTGCTCTTTACAGCAGAACTTTTTCCATACTTTTCGTTAGGAATATTGAATATTTAAAAAAAATATGCTCCATGGGGGCAGAAAGTATACAACGTACAACATGCGTACTTGAATTACATTACAACGTACACAAATATCAATTTAACCTAATTTGTAATTATGTAACGCTACACTCGTAAGTCAACTTGCCAGTCACTCCCTTTATAAAACTTTACAAAGTTCAATAATAAAAAAGCCTATATCACCTCATGGCTTCTCAGATATATATACGAAAAGGTCAATTTTTAAATGGAAGGAAACTTGAAATGATATACTTTGTTGGAAAAGGATTTTTTTTGAATTCGTAAACTGACCTAAACCAAGGCAAGATATATCTTCAGAGTTCTTCAGTTTTGAACATATATTCCAGATCTGCTGGGCTCCTCTCTAATACAAGTTTTTTCTCAAATGTTTTGTTCAAATAATAATTCTAAAAATATTCTAAACTTCAGTCTTACAGTGAGAACCAGAAAACTGTGGAATAGAATTAGACGCAATTAAAACATTCCTTAAGTGATACCTGTTACAAAGCAAATAGTTTTACTAGTTAGGTATTAAATCATTACTTAAGTTTAATGGGTCTGTTTACACTTCACAATTGCAGTGTCGTATGTGAATTGGACTATTTCAAGTCATAACTTGAGTGTAAAGTCGTCTTCCTATTCCAGAGTTTTATAGCTCACCCTGTAGCATATTTTGTTATTGTTAAAACATCTAACAAAATAAAAGCTAACAGGAAATCATACACTGTAAATATATATACTTAAAAGTTGAGGTTTTAATTTAATTACCCCCCCCCACCCTGCTTTTTTAACAAAAAGGGGGGGGGGTCATTCTAGAGAAGAAAAAAACAAAGAAGGATATCAACTCACCAGATAATGTAGTTTAATCCATAAACAAACTGTAAACTCCTTCATGACAGGAACAGATTTCTCCCACACAGCGTAGTTCTCAACACTCCTAGGCAGAGGTACTAATATCAGATACACAAATAAGTGCCCAAGGTTAAAGGGACTGTACACGTGATTTTAAGTGACA
Organism: Eurytemora carolleeae; assembly: GCF_000591075.1. NCBI lineage: Eukaryota > Metazoa > Arthropoda > Copepoda > Calanoida > Temoridae > Eurytemora > Eurytemora carolleeae. Next base: position 134,457 of record NW_019396840.1, on the reverse strand, counting down.
TTTTATGTAAAAAGAGTGGCATCTTCGATTCACAACGGTGCCTATAACCATCTTTCTCAGGGTTTTGTATCTAAAAATATTACTTAAGTACAGATAAACCAAATTTGAAACTAAGCTATTTTCAGCAAGACAAAAAAGGATATCCCATTCATCCTTGGTCAGACAAGGGATTAAAGGGACTGTTAAAGTAAAGTAAAGGGGGACATATCCTAAAGGTTAGACAATTTAGGTGCTGTCTCTGTCTCCAGAAATTGAAAAAAACATGTAAAACTTATACGAAAACACTCTAATATAAATAATATGGCTGACAGAGCCATATGACCAGATACTGCACGGACATTGGTGGAAATTCTGGTCACGTGGTACTGACGTAACAAGATTAAAACCAATTATATCCATTAAAAATAAGTAAATTATGTATCTAAATTAGAATAAGAGGGTACCTACAAAATTTAGGCATCTGTGGTAGATGTCAACGTTTCGATTTTTCTAGATTTTAGCTTTCGTTACGATAGTGTTCATCAAAAGTATTAACGTTTGAAACGTTACGTTGCGCATTATGAAATTTTATGGCATAGAGTAACGTTACGTAATGAATTTTCTGCACTTGAATACCTTATACAACGTTAAGCTTTTGTAAATGTTGTGAAAAAAACAGAAAGCTCCGTTACGCTTTTGCATTTTCCGTTTTAAAAAACTTTCCCAACGTTGCGTTAAAGCTAATGTAATAAAACCACAATTTTTTAACGTTCCACTTTCATGCAAGGTAAATATTTTCAGAGACCTTACGTTACACTTTCACTTGGTTTAAGATCTAAAAGATGACAAACGTTTTGCTTTAATAAAACGTCATTGGGGCATAGTTCTNTAGAGATTAGAAAATTATAATTTGTGGCGAATTTTTAGGTCTTTTTGTGTTTTTTTTTATGTTACTTACAAAGTGAGTAAAAAAACGGCATTAGCTTTAGTTTACAGACCACAATGAAAATGTTTTCAGAGTTTATGTTTGGGGTTAAAAATATCAAATATAGTAAGACAAGTGCTAAATTTGTTTAACACAAACAACGCAAAATAAAATTATTTAACACATTTTTTTTTTAAATCGATTAAAAAGTCAGTTTTTTTCTATTCTAAAGTTTCATAAAAATTTAAACATAATTGCATTTTCCAATTGATAAAATATTGTTGCATTTTAGTAAGTATCTACATTTCTAAATTTTTCAACCTAAAACATGAACCATGCCAACAGAAGTTATGATTTCAAGTAGTCAAATAAATATGAAACCCAGCAATTGTGTTTGTTCACAGACCCGTTCCACTTAAGTTGATTTTTTTACAATTAGTAAATCTTTGCTTTAGAACAGAAAATGCATATGTAAAATTTCTTAATGTCGTCTTCCTTTTCCAGAGTTTTAGTGGGTTTCATCAAACAAGAAACATTTATAAGATTTGAATTTTCACTAATAGCATGCTACAAAAAACTCGTTTACACTTTAGTTTTTTTTTCAAATTTACTAATCCCTATATCTTTCCAACCCGATGGTTTAAACCTTGTATATTTCGATATTAATGGTCTACGACATCGGATTGCAAAGATATATTAAATGAAAATAAGAGTTTTTGGCATAAACTCATTTTCTTTGAACTTGAAATGAAAAACCATAAGTCTTTGCTCTTATAATCATCAGTCGAATCTCTTACATTGATATATTAGAGACGTTTTGAAATGTTTTGATTGACAGAATTCTTGTTACACTTTTGAAATTAAAACTCAGCCCTCATAGTCTAACGTTTTATGTACAACATTTTCAGCAGACATATATATCTAACGTTAGACTAATCAATTTAGTATTCAGAGAAAAGTTATGAAACATTATGATTTACAGAATTACATTTTTTAAATGTTATACGTTTACATTATTGAAATTTTACTCTGTAAAAAAAACTTTCGTTTCCTGATTATTAAAATAATTATCCATTTTTGCAACGTTGAATTTTTCATTATTCTATAAGGGAAAACGTTTCAAAACGTTTTCATAAACAGTAATTTATTTTTCAGTTATACAACGTTACACTTTTTATAAGTTGAACTTTGAAATAGATATCCTTTCGTTACGATATTCAATCAAGTCCCAATTCATTTTTCAAACGTTAGACTTTCAAGCTCCCCTTGGAAATAAAACATTTCTTTACGTTATGGTCAAAAAAGTTGTAGATATTAGAAAAATAACGTTACGTTTCCACAAAACGCTAACGTTGGGGGTATATTCCTCTAACGTTAACGTTTAACTTTAACGTTAGGTATGAGCTCCTATAACGTTAACGTTTAACGTTCACGTTATATAGAATATATCCAAACGTTACACATTATTGTAACGTAACGTACAAAAACGTACATTTTACGTTACGTTACACTATCGTTGACATCTCTAAATTCTGTGGGTTATCGTACTTTTTAGATTCTTTCCGTATTTAATGAAAAGAGACATCAGATAGAACAAATATCTGTCGCGATCAACAGAATTTTTAAGGCTTCAGCCTATACCCCTTTTCATTTATCTTAACAAAGAGGACCATTGTGAAGCGACAATGCAAATCTTTAAATAGTGGGTACTATAAAATGTTGTTTCCAGATCATGAGTAAGTTTTTAACTTGTAAAATGTAGGCTTTACAAGTTTGCTTTTAATGCATTGTAAACATTTTTTTCCCTGAAAAATAAGCTTCTAGCAAACCAACAAAATTTATTAAAAGATTTTACCATTTTTTTCTCAGAATCTCAAAAACGAATAAAAACGAAGCTTATCTCTTTACGTAAATAGTATCTCAATGAATAAACTCACAAAAAAATCCTTCAAAATTTGCTGCAGATACAATTGCTAGAAACGCCGTTATAAGAAAGTAACCTTACAATTATTTATGAATACTAGAAATTCAAGGCGCTTCGCGCCCTTCTTTCTAGCCTTAGAGGGCGCGACCATCTCCTAAATTAATTGTGAACATGTTCTCTTTGTGTACATCGTAAAACAAAACAAAAATAATTCGCGGATTTTCACAAAAAATTTCGCGGATTTTCAAAATTTAAAAAGATTTAATGACGATCGAATTTTGATGGAGACAAATATTTGAAATTTTGATGATTCATAAACCTTCGCTGGAGTCCCTAGATGTCCCACAAAAAATTTGGGCCCGATCGGTTCAGCCGTTTTGACGTTTATTGGATACAAACAAACAGACAGACAGACAGACAGACAGACAAGCCAAATTTATATATAGATTTGTAAAAAATTTAAACAGTGACGAAAATAATAAATCACCTAGACATTTTAAATTTAGCATAGTAAAATTTTTTTTGGAAAACAGGAATTCTTATTTCATTTCTTCCAAAAATATTCTCAAAATTTGAAATGTGAAAACTACCTTGTCCCAATGAATCCATTCTCTTGAAAAGATACAATCCTGTCTCCAAGTACACCTAGCAATATTGGGTTAACCGCATCTCATTAAAGGGACAGATAGGCTATGTAAGGTAGTTAAACTGAGTATGCAGTGGTGTGGACAAATTCTTTAGGATTCATTTGAGACATATAAAACTTTTCCACGATGTATATTTACTGAGTTTGAGTGCATAGTTTTTTCAGAATCGTTTTTTTTTAAATTATTAAATAACGACGACAAAAAAATAGAGTAAAAATTATACAGTAAACTAATTAGATGGTTAGGAACATATTTCTCTGAAGAAGTTTATCAAAAAATTAATGCTAGAATCAATTATTTTGTTTTCATCATTATATTGAATTTCTTATTTTCTACGAATTTATTCGCAGTTTTCTACAAATTCTACAAATGTCGTCTTTTCAATAATAATTCCAGAAAATCTGCAGAAAATCTTTGTGAATAATGAGAAACTAGATCGAATAATGAGAAAACATAAACTAGCAATAGAACAAGATTACTTATTTTATGTCGTCGTTATTTAATAATTTTAAAAAAATAACAATTCTGAAAACGTATCCACTCAAAAAGTACGATTTTGAACGTCGACTTTGCGCTCAAACTCAGGATTTACAGATCTTTCAAAAGTTTTTTTATGTCCCAAATGAATCCTAAAGAATTTGTCCACACCACTGCATACTCAGTTCAACTACCTTACATAGCCAGTCTGTCCCTTTAACAACTTACATCTTTTAAAATTTTCAATTCTAGTTTCTGCTACTAGATCAAATGAACACCACTTTTGCAATCAGAAAAAATATAAATACTATAATATATAAAATTATCATTTTTTCTTGCCTTGAGTAATTATCAGAAGAATACATTGAAGTATAAACTTCATAATGCAAAGTATACCAACACTCCAGTCCGTATACTGAGCATACGCTGTTCTTAACCCAACCTTTATAAATACTTACGATGTATTGATTAATACCTCTTCAATGAATTATCATCATTATTATAATCATTTTTATCAAATAAGTTTTTGTAATTTCCCCTGCTTTTTGTATCTTTACAATTCAGTCCTATTCACTTTATAGTCAATAATACAATTTATATTATTATCGGGTTTAATCTAATAAACTAAGCTAATCAATTCTTAAAGGTATTGTCAACAAACTTTACAGTGCCATTCATTTAACAGATAATAAACTAATAGAACTTTTTTTAGCTTTAACTATATGTACTTTTTTCATTTTACAGAAGAGATCGCATTTAAATTAGTCAAACTTCAGCTTAAAGGAGTTCTTTTTTTACCTTTCCTAATATATGTATTTAAAATTTTTCTGCCTAATAAATGAATGTTTCAAAACTGTCCTAAAAGTTTAATAATGAACTTGTTTTTAAAGCAATCTGTAAGTAGAATCTAAATTATTGTCATACGACTATAAGCTTAACTTATGTAAAAAATCATTTTTATATTATGTTTATTTACTAAAGTAAAACTGGTTTTGAAAATAAGCTGAAATACTATTAATCAAGTTTGATGAAGTAGCTTTAACTGATGACAAAATATTTTTTATAAAATGTCAATTAATTCTAATTTCTAAATTGTTTCAAGACTGAAAATTAATGGCAGCTTCAACTTCAAAGAATGATTTTGCAAAATTCAAATTTTTTCTTCATATTAGCTTAAAGGTAGGAATAGGCATTGTTTTTAAAAACGATGGAAAAAACGTTTCTTTTTTATTGAAACTTACGAACATTTGTTTTTAGAAAACACTCGCAATTTTTCTACATTTTCCCTAAAAAACTTCAGAAAATCTCAATCCACCATTATTAATTTTTTTAAATTATTTTTAAAATACATATATATTAACTAAAATATTTTCTAATTATAAGTATTTTCATCTAAAGCAAACATATTATTGATATGACAGAAAACTCTATAATAATCAGCAAATAATCATGAAAATTATTTTTATCTCTTGTGTTTACGTAAGAAGATAAAAATTAACTCCTCAGTTCATGAAAACTTCATGAAAAAATTGAATTTGTGAAAATGAGAAACATATATATTTTGGTGACAATATGTGTGGCGGCGAGCTCCATAAATTTCCCCTTGGAATCAGGACGGATTGGTAATCGTATGGTTGTTATGGATTCTACAGGAGCTCGTGTAAAACTTGCATGTGTCAACTGGTAGGACTGATTTCTACTATAGAAAATATATAACAATCAAATAATATGAATCTTTTTGGGTGTTGCCTTCGCAGTACTATTCCACATTTTATTTAAATATTTCTTGAAAAAAAATTACAAGGTTTTTATCTTGAATTTAGTTAATTGTATTGTTAGCTAATGAAAATTTTAATTTATTTCATATATAAGTAAATATTAGTATCTATCTGTTAAGTGCCATGAAGATTGTAAGATAAATGATCACACCGAAAGTTAATAAAAAGTGACAAAGAGAAACCACCACAATATTAAATTCTTGATAAAAATACATAGTTAACTATGGTATCATGTTGGTGTTTGGGTGTTTGTCTGTTTGTTTGAATTCAATAAACTTCAAAACGGCTGAACCGATCGGGCCCAAATTTTGTGTGGGACCTCACGTGACCCCATGGAAGGTTTATGAATGATCAAAACTTTAAAAATTGGTGTTCAAAATTTTTTTTATTTTTGTAAAATTTTAAAAATGCGCGGAAAAATATTATGAAATCCGCAAACTTTTTTTGTTTTTGTTTTATACTGTACAAAGAGAAGATGCTCACAGATAAAGCCACAATTAAAAGTTGAAAAAGAAAATGGGCGCGAAGCGCCCTCATGCAAAGCCTAGTAAAGAATAAATAACTAGGTATGGAGCCCACATGGAGGATATGGTAGTGAATGGACTTGATGCTCAAACTATGGATTTTATTTCGGCTAAAATAGCTGAACTTGGATTTAATTGCGTTCGTCTTCCGTTTGCCTTGGATACCCTCTTCCTTAATCCTGTAGTACCTGACAACAGGCTGGTTGCAAACCCAGATCTTATCGGGAAAACTGCAATGGAGATATTTGATAAAACTGTTGAGTCACTTACTGACCATGGTCTTCTTATTATTCTAAACAATCATATGAGGTATTTGCCAATTTTACAAACTAAAATTTTCTTTTGGGTTGAATAAAGGAATTAAGTCTTTACCACAAATTCAAATGTTTAATCTCTTTTATCTTTGCAACCATATTGTGTAAATGATATATCAAACGTTGACTAATTAATCTAATAAAGTTCAAAGTCTTAAATTAAATATCAATGGTCTAAAAAATCAGGTTGCAAAAATAAAAGGATTGAAAAATCAGAGTGGATATCATGTTCTGTTTTTTTATTATTTTCGTTTAATTTAGCACTGCTATGTGGTGTTGCTCCTCCTCTGATGGTGAAGGATTATGGTTTACTGATGAATATCCAACTGCTATGTTTGAAGAAGGACTTCTTCAAATAGTTTTAAGATATCTAGACAATCCTCTTGTTGTTGGAATGGATCTAAGGTAAACAGTGTTTTAATCCTGAATTTATTCAAGTATATATGTCTCTGTTGACTTGAAAAGTCACTATAATAAAATAAAGAGATCTAAAATGGATATTTCTAACATTTATTTAAAACGAAAGTGTTTTGAAATATTTGCATTTAAGGCGGAGTTAAAATTGGTTGATTTAGAAATTAACAAAGGAATTAATGATGAATGTGTGGGTACTTCATGGGAGTGATGTAGATCTTCATGTTGGTGAAGCAGATCAACAGGATCTTGAACAACAGGACTTATCCAACCTAGTAGGCAGAGATCGCAGCTTGTCATGCTGGCTATGAGCGATTATGTTGTCTCTGGAATGCATGATGAACTGGGAACCCTTCGGGTAAGAGCGTCTGCTGCTATCTGAGTATCTGCGTCATCATCATAAAGGAGTCAAGAGGCTCCCTGTGTTGGAGCTGTTACCGGCTCTACTCTCTAAACCTGACTGAATACCGGGAGGGAGCTGGGATGAGCGGAGATTCGACATGTGGGCACTACATGAGGAGGAAATGGATTTGAGTACACATACATCTAGAGAAAAGGCTGGGGCATTTGAGTCGGAAAAATCGTCTTCCTTATATTTCGAATTAATTTTAACAGTCTCATATAACCTGATATCGTATCAAACTATGAATTCTGCTAAATCTAAAGTCAAAGTTTGAAATATCGAGTTATCATACAATCCTGGGTTGCAATGATATAAGGGTTTAGAAATGGCGTTCTTCCAAGTCATCTTTTGTCATGTTCTTTAACATAACAGGCGACGATCTCTCTGATTTGTACGTCACATATTATTAATAGTTTTGCTTTAAACTGTGAACATATTATATTGTTGATAACTTGTTAGTCAAACTAATTACATTTTCTAGAGTTGTGACACATTTCCAGTCTATACATTTAAATTATAAACTAAATATATAGTTTCTCAATTTCTTAAAAAGCATGGAAGTCTGCATTTGTTGCATAACACGAGATGGGTCGACTCGACCCTTGGTAGTCAGACTGGAGAGTACGACTGAATGCAGAAAGTGTTGTACCGGCACGGATCTTACAATTTTTAGAGTGGTGTGGGGGGGGGGCCGGGGGGCAATAATTGGATCGGCTCGTACTTACGTTGTATGTTATTCAGAAATGAATTACGACCAGCCAATGGAGTTCTAGCTGCCTGGGGGAATGGAGATTTCAATGATTGGGCAGCAGAAGCTCAAGTGATCGGGAACCGGATCTTGGAGATCAATCCTGATATTCTCATATTTGTTGAAGGAATCCTCTCCGCTGGAAACCTGATCGGAGCTCTAACTAAGAAGGTTGAACTGACAAATCCTAGCAAGCTGGTCTATTCAGGGCATATTTATCCTTTCAGGTCAATGCTTACTTTCTCTTTCATTTTCTTCCATCTTCTATAAAATAAAGCTCTTCGCTTGTACACAGTTAGACCCATAAAACTGTAGAATAAGAAGACGATATTCAAGCAAACCCTTGTGTATTTGATGTTGTTATAAAGCAAATAGTTTCACCAGTTGCTTGAACATCAACTTTTAACGTGAAATAAGTCTGCGTCTTTTTCACAATTGCTATATCTCTATATTTTTCGTCTACCTATTCTACAGTTCACTCTTGTAGGCAGACGCTGAACTCCAACCTTCGAGTGTGCGAGGTGGGGAAGACTTCACTGCCGCGCTTAATTAAAAGCATGATTAAGGGGGGATGACATTTGTAGATCGAGATTGAATCCTAGCCGCAGCGCTCAACCTAACCTCCCTAAATAAAAGAAAGTGTCATAACTTAACCTAACCCGTGGCCGCAGCGCTCGGCCCCCTAGCCTGTCCTAGCCGCAGTGCTCGGCCCAGAAAGTGTCTTAACCTAACCAAACCCTAAATAAATACTAATTTAATTAAAAATTGTTGAAAAAGTGGTCATGTACAAAAGTAAAATCTGCAGTAAAGTCTTCCCCACCTCGCACACTTGTATGCCTAGTCCATTAGCGCCTGATCCAATCAGAGTTCAGTCATGTGCTTGGTGTCTATTCTGAACCAGTAGAAATTGCATGACGGTAACATCTATCTCATCATCATATTAGAGATAAATCCTTAAATCGGCGCTGACACTAAATGGAAATATTTACTTCTACTGAAGCTATAGTGAGTTTTATTGGTCTCTTGTATATATCTTGTAATTGTTTATATTATTGTTTTAGTCCAATCATCTCTGATCTTCCGTATGATTTATTTAAATTAACCATGCACACAATGCAGACTTTTGTAGCAGACGCAGGTAACTTTTTAATATTTTCTTTAATACTTTAACAATATCTGTTTTGCAGCAGACGCAGGTATTTTTTAATATTTTCTTTAATACTTTACAATATCTGTTTTGTAGCAGACGCAGGTATTCTTTTAATATTTTCTTTAATCCTTTAACAATATCTGTTTTGTAGCAGACGCAGGTATTTTTTAATATTTTCTTTAATACTTTAACAATATCTGTTTTGTAGCAGACGCAGGTATTTTTTAATATTTTCTTTAACACTTTAACGATATCTGTTTTTTTGTAAAACTTTTTTATACTATTCCAAAAGGTTGCAAGTTCTCATGTAAAAATCTATAAGAATTTTGCTAATTAAGTTTTGAATACTAAAATCTAGTGATTTATACTTTATACTCCGATAAATGTTTCGGCCGGTCTCCGTTGATATAGGAATCGGGGTCTCCGTTGATATAGGAATCGGGGTCTCCGATTATATTTCGTCTCCGATTGCACTCCAATACTTTACATTTGCTTTTACAGTTGCTTTATAAAAATGACCACTAAGGAAGGAACTGAGTTTTTCCCGAAAACTCAAATTTTCTAAAACCTATATATATATTTTTGCAAACATAGATATTTTAAACCTATTATATAATTTATGTAAAAGAATTTTAAATATCTAAGATCACGACATTGTACTTGACGCAAAGATTAATAACAATACAGATAGAACACTAGATGTCGTCTTTTCAAGATTTAGGGGTTTTTCGTTCTATAATAAACCTGTGGCAAAGGCCAAAGGAGTTACTCGCATGCTCTCTCTCTCTGTTTTGTAATTCAACGCAGCATGCGCGTAACTCCTCTGGACTTCTGTCTCAGGGTTATTGTGAACGAAAAATCCATAAATCTTGAGAAGACGACATCTAGTGTTCTACAGGGTTTCCCAATAAACATGGGAATTCAGTGACGAATTCGATATCGTCTTTTCAAATAATTCTTTGATTTAGTATGGTGATACCTTCTGAGAAAGCTGTAATCTGTAAGAGTTTCGTCTGCTACGTTCACATTTTGTTTGTTTATGTTTTGACTGCATACGGTTGTACTTAGTAACACAAGAAAATTGCAGTATACAAACAGAGTAAACTTGTCCGTCTTCACTGTTCATCTTGCGGAGACATTATAGACACATCTTTGCAGTCTTTTATCCTTTTCATAAAATAAACTCTAGCAGACATAATAATATTATGGCTTTTGAAATTAGGTATTACAATGCTAATTCATAACAAAGACGATATCGAATTCGTCACTGAATTCCCATGTTTTTTGGTACACCCTGTATCTGTATTGTTATTAATCTGTCTGGAAGAATATGTAGAGATTAGAAAAAAAGTTTCAATTTCTCTGTTGATGTTCTGATTAAACTTTCAATGCTTGAATATTTCTAATCACAGGATTCAACTACTCTGCTCCATATTGGATGGGAGAGTTTGGTACAGGAAGCAACAGTGAGAAATGGCAGCATATTGTACAATTTCTTCAGGTTGGTGTTTCATCATTTCTAACATTTAAGGATATCTTTGTATTGGTTTTAATTCCATTTCACATTTTTCATGATATTTGTAAAAAAGAATTAACATTGATGCATATAAGTGAGGTTGATATCTTATCAATATCCTTCGGAAGAGGGGCAAAGGAACTGAGTTTTTGCCACAAATTATGATTCTACAATCGCCATATCTTTTCAAACTAATAGTGTAAACCTTTGTTTTTCTAAAACTATTTTTATTTGATCTAAAATGATTCATAGTTTGAAATATCTAAGGTTTCCGACATTCAAATGCAAAGATATAGGGATAAGAAAATCAGAGTTTGTGACAAAAACTCAATTCCTTTGGAAAGGGAGTGACCGGCAATGTATGGAGGTTGAATTGAGTATGCAGTATTGTAAACATTTTTTTAGGATTCATTTAAACATATAAACGTTTCCACGATGTTTAATAACTGAGTTTGAGTGCAAAGTCGACTTTTAAAATCATGAATTTGGGTAGGTACGTTTTCAGAATCGGTTTTTTAAAATTATTAAATAACGACGACAAAAAATATAGTAAAAATGCTATAGTATGTGCTCAAACTCCGAAAAAATATACGTCATGGAAACGTTTTATATGTCTCAAATGAATCCTGAAAATTGTCCACAATACTACAAATTCAGTTAAACCACCATACATTCCGTTTTAAAGAAAGATTAAATGAAAACAATTAACACTTCAATATCCCAGAAACATGATCCATAAAATAAAAAAAGTGAAATAAAAATGGAAAAGTTTTCCATGCATTAATAAAGACTGCCAATTGTTAGACGTGTCTGGGATGCGCGATCATCAATATTCCTCTTTTATCATGGTTCATTAAAGCTTAAAGGTTACAAATAAAACTCAAAGGGATTGCAAGCATATTAAGATGGATTACACGATTGACAACTTGAAACCTTCTTCTGATTATCTGATTAATAATGGTGAAGATATTATTGTTTTTATGGATTTTTCTGATCATTATTATATGATTTCTTGTTCTAAAAATGCAAATCATTTTTGTGGAGAAATCACAATAAAAATAATCAGTTTTCAAAACTATAAACATTAATATCTAATTAATACTTGATCAGACAAAGCTTTTAAGTGAACCGTTGGGAATCAGACATTGCAATCTTAACATAAAGGATTACTTGATATTACGCGCATAGTCTCTTTATTTCATGAATTGTATCAGGAAACTGATCATGACTGGGCCTACTGGAGTATAGACGGATACAAGTACCCAGGAGAAGAAGAATCATATGGGATACTGGAGTCAGATTATTCAACTATTAGGTAGGAGTTGGATAATTATGAATTCTGTGGTTTAGTTTAAATACTAAGTTCAACGACTGGTTAAAATAATGTGAGGGTTGGATGTCAGGTTCTGTAATTTTGATCCATCTTGTAGCGTCTAAAGAACTGCAGAAAGAACATAAAATCTAACAATTGTTACCTAGTTCTTCTTACTCATTCATGAAGGAATTGAGTCTTTATCACGAACTCTATTATTTTAAACTTAGAATATGTGATCTAACAGAATTCAAATTTTGAAATATCTAAGATCCACAACATTGGGTTTCAAAGATATAGGGCTTAGAATATTAGAGTTTGTTACAAGAACTCAATTCCTTTCTATCTCTGTTTTATTATGTTTAAAGGGGGGAACTAAAAATATTCATCTTTAAGACATTAATGTAATAAAAAGCCGCTTGGAGCTTTTTCAAAATAGTGCCATACAATTTCATAAATATTAAAAAATATTTGAAGCGATTCTATTAGTCCCCTTTTAAGATAAGTTTACAAATATTTTTTGTATAAAAATATATAAAAATAAAAATTTTAAAATATATAAAAAAGCTGATTTTTTATGAAATTTCGATATTAAGGCATCCCTGGAAGTTAGAGCAGCTGCAGAGTATTATCCCAATTCTAGGAGACCTAACCAAGAAATAAATTGATCTAACTATAAGATATATTTGAGATTTAAAGATTTTTTAAATTATTCTTCAAAGTTTTTTAAATTATGGTAAAAATTATGCCTATAAGCTATTACGTATAGAATTATATTTTTTATTCTTACTTGTTTAAATATATCAATTTTCCACCAACTTAAATCGTCTGTTTTTTATTTGTTTAAGCTGGGCAAACTTTACATTTTGTTTTCACAGAAATCCAAAACTTCGATGTTAATCATCATAAACCTTGGTTAATTCTGCATGAAGATATTATTATTCTGTGTTGACATGTTTATATCTCTAGAATTGTTCTGGGCACTTTTTAATATTTCGTTCAATGGCAAATTTTAAAACCCTATAGCGAAATTTAATCACTGAAAGAAGACGACGAAAATTCCACTGTTTTTTGGTTACCACTGTAAGCAGCAAAACCTAGAAGGAATTCGATGGTTGAAAATAAGAGTTTGCTAAAACATATTTGGTTTGAAGGGTTCGGAAACTGATTTATATTTGCCTGATATTGGCAGGGTGGCCGGGGAGAAAACAGCCAAGATTAATTCACAAAATCTAGAATGTTCTGTATAATTCTCACATTGGGTACAATCTTTCATTTTTCTAACACACATACACACACCTTATACGCACACCTCTTTATGTTCACAGCCATTTAAAATCACAATAGTTAAATTTTTTTACTCGAGAGTTAAAGAGAAACGCATAAAATAAATAATTATGAGTAAAACTCTGAATTCTATTTGATACAAGTTGTGATATGTGTAACAGATTTTAAAAAAGTAGATTTTTAAAAAAAAAAGCTTGATGATCCAACAAATATTTCCATAATAAGATTCTTTACGTCTAGGAGGAAAAAACATATGTTTTCTTTATAAAATAATATATATAAAATATAAGATATATAATAGCAAAGATAGATGGAGTTCCCTTATTCCCCTGAACCATTGCAGCTAGTTACCTTTTACTAGGTTCAGATCCATCATCTGTTCATGTTTACTCTTGTCAAGATACATGTTGGATGGTTTCCGTTCTTCTCTACAATCCATCCCATCCCCTTGCTCCGGCCGTCATAATCCAACCCAACCCCCATTCCCTTGCTCAGTCCTCTTCAACCCAACTCCAATCTTCTTCTTTTACCAAATATCTAACCCAACTAATTAATCAGTCATAATCCAAGTCCAGCCAAATTCCGATCCCCTTCCTCTTAATCCAACCCACTCACTTCTCAGTTCTAATCCTATCTTCTCATTTCTCCGTTCTAATCCAACCTTCCCACTTCTCCTGTCTAATCCACCTATACATTTCTCTGTTCTAATCCAACCTACTCACTTCTCCGTTCTAATCCAACATACCCACTTCTCCTGTCTGATCCGACCTATACATTTCTCAGTTCTAATCCAATCTTCTCACTTCTCCGTTCTAATCCAACATACCCACTTCTCCTGTCTAATCCGACCTAAATATTTCTCTGTTCTAATCCAATCAACTCACTTCTCCGTTCTAATCCAACCTTCCCACTTCTTCTTTCTAATCCAACCTATATATTTCTCCGTTCTAATCCAACCTACTCACTTATCCGTTTTAATCCTACAACGTTCCCATTTCCATCTCTGTTCTAATCCAACAAAACTCCCATCCCCTTCTCCGTCCTAATCCAACCCAACTCCTATCCCTTTCAATTAGTCATAGTCAAAGTTCAACCCAACTCCCTTTTCCGTCCTAATCCAACCCAACATAAGTTTTCTGTCTTATCAAACCCAACTCACATCCCCTTCTTCGTCCTTATCCCATCCAACTCAATTCTCGGTCCTAATCTAACCCTAATCCCTTCTCCGTCCTATTTAGTCCAACTTTCATTCACTTTTCCGTTCTATCCCCTCCTTTTCTCCGTCTAGTTTAACCCTCTTCTCCTTTTCTTTACTCATTCCTTTTCTTATCCTTCGCTTGCGTACTTTAATCAACCTTCCCAGTCTTCTAACCTTCTTTCTCTATCCACCTACCCTCAATAATAACAAGAAGCATTCATGTCAATTAATATTCACAATTACGCAATAGTAAATATTAAATGAAAGAATTCTTGAAAACATGATTAGTGTGTAGATATTCAACAATAAAATTAACTTTTCATAAATTTTTTTCATGTTGACAAAAAAATACATAATTAGAAAAGTTAGTTAGCGGAAAGTACTAAACTTTTCATCGTGAACAATTATATAAAAATCTCGACCGTCAATAATTTAACCTATTATTGGAAACAAAATTCAGTAAATTGTGCTTTGAAAAAATAGCATGTTATTCTAAACCCCGAATTACCCCTCGCCCCCCTGTAGATCTGTATGTTCTAATTGAATATATCTAGCTTGAGTCTATATCCTGATAGATTTATATGTATTATTACAATATAAATACAACATGATATAATTGTAGATATTGTGGGGAGTAATGTGGTTACGATGATGTATATTGCGTGTACGAGTTGAAGTGCGGGGGTGTCATTCCCCCCCTCCCCTTGATGGGGGGGTCCACCCCCATTTCCCTAAAACTAACCAGACAAAGAACTTATGATATGTTGAGTGCCTCTCGACCATATCTTCTATATACTTATCAGTTACACCCCCTCCCCCCCCACCTCCCACCCAAACAAAAAGTATTTTCTGAAGGGGAGCAGAAAGGGATTACAACCCTTGAAATATCCAGAGTTGGTCCAGATATAAAAAATCTACCTTTCCCAAAAAGAACTTTGTTTACATCTAAACCCTTGAGAATCCCCCAACCCTGCTCCAACCCCTTCCTAAACTGCAACCCTGCTCCAACCCCTTCCTAATTTGCAACCCTGCTCCAACCCCTTCCTAAACCACAACCCTGCTCCAACCCTTTCCTAAACTAAAACCCTGCTCCAACCCCTTCCTAAACTACAACCCTGCTCCAACCCCTTCCTAAACTACAACCCTACTCCAACCCCCTCCTAAACTACAAACCTGCTCCAACCCCTTCCTAAACTACAATCTTGCTCAAATCCCTTCCTAAACTGCAACCATGCTCCAACCCCTTCCTAAACTACAACCCTGCTCCAACCCCTTCCTAAACTGCAACCATGCTCCAACCCCTTCCTAAACTGCAACCATGCTCCAACCCCCTCCTAAACTACAACCCTGTTCCAACCTCTTCCTAAACTAAACCCTGCTCCAACCCCTTCCTAAGCTGAAACCCTGCTCCAACCTCTTCCTAAACTACAACCCTGTTCCAACACCTCCTAAACTAGAATCCTGCTCCAATCCCTTCCTAAACCACAACCCAACTACAACCCCTTCCTAAACTGCAACCCTACTCCAACCCCTTGCTGAACCACAACCCTGCTCCAACCCCCTTCTAAACTACAACCCTGCTCCAACCCCTTCCTTAACTACAATCCTGCTCCAACCCCTTCCTAAAATACGACCCTGCTCCAACCCCTTCCTAAAATACAACCCTGCTCCAACCCCTTCCTAAACTGCAACATCTGGGGACACAACTCGGAGTAAAGTTGTCATAACCCCGTTTCCCGGCTTTTTTATGGAAATATGTTGAAATATTGGATATTTAGAGAATGAATATTGGTAAATTATGCGGGATATTTCATATAAGTTACGGAATATATTTCTTTATTAACCAGGAGAATAGCTAGATAGTTAGTTAGATTCTTAATAGATGCAGAATAGAGAGTAGAGGAGAAGAATAGAATAGTATATGGGGAAGAGGAGATGAGTAGAATAGAATAAAGTGTGGAAGAAAGATAAGAATAAAATAGAATAGAACAGAGGGTAGGGGAGAAGAACAGAATAAAATAGAATATAGGGTAGAGGAGAAGAATTAGATTAGAAAAAAGGAAAGAGTAGAGCATGAGAATAGAAGGTAGAGGACAAGAATATAATAGAAGTTAGATGATAAGAATAAAATGGAGGGAAATGGAAGGTAAAGGATAAGAATAGAATAGAAGGTAGAGGATAAGAATAGAATAGAATATGGTAAAGGATAAGAATAGAATGGAAGGTAAAAGATAAGAATAAAATAGAGGGTGAAGGATAAGAATAGAATAGAATATGGTTTAAAGGAGAAGAATAAAATAGAATAGAGAATAAAGGAGAAAAATATAATAGAATAGATAAAATAATATTTCCTCCCAAGTCTCGTGACGACTTTCCAAGGGCATCTTTATTTCACACATCCTTTTCTAGTTTTATATTCAGCACTAAAGAACTAGATATAGTTTTCAGCAGTAAACATTTCAGGACATTTAGAGAATAACATGTTGTCGTCTTCTTGAGATTTCAGCATTTATTCGTGAACATGATTCCTTGTATGTCCTAGCAATTATGTACAATTCACCTTTTGTTTTTATTTAATAAACAAAACCATCTTTTAAATTCAAAAGAAGGAAAAGCACATTGTCTTGCAATTGTTTAGTTATGAAAGACCAAAGACGATCGTTTTTTTATCATGTTTAGTGGGACATTATTTCATCATTATTGTTTTGTTTTCGATAGACAAATTATATCTGTATAAAGCATATATCCCGATTTCTTGAAGTATACAAAGAAGGAAAACCACATTATGGAAAGCTCAAAAGACCACGTAAACTACAGAGTACAGGGTGTTCTAAACATGGGTATTAATTGACGACTTCTATATTGTCTTCTAAATATAATTTTGTAGTATCACAATTAAAACATTTAACACCGAAAACTACTGGTATTGGGATTTCCAAATTGTGGTCTAACATGTTTTCACTTTCAAAACCAGATACCAGTTAATTAAAATCAACAAAACTGTTCAAATGTTTAATATCTCCGTCAATTTTTAAGATACAAAGAAGGTAGACCACATTTTGATAAGCTCATTAGACGTTCGATCTTTTTTGATGCACTTTATGTCAATTATCAATTAGCGGAAATCAAAGACGATATTCAAGTCGTCACTCAATTTCCATGTTTATTGGGACACCCTGTGCGTGCAGCGTCCTGTCTGTGACGAAATATTTGCAGTCATATTTTGTTCTCTTATTAAAAAAAATCTTCAAAAATAGCGTAAAATACCTTTTTTACTTATATAAAAAAAAAAAAATAGCCCAACAAAAAATTTACATACATTTAAACCCTAAATAAGCATTACATCGAAAGAATTTAACAAATGTCGTATTCTTCACTTTCTGATAATGGAATATTGCAGATATTTAGCTTTTTTATTAAATGATTATATGGAGCTCTTTAAAACTGTTCCCGCATATTCATGGCTATTTGTTTATTACGATTTGGGGGACAAATCAGAAAATTTAAAAAGAATGAATCATTTTGAATTTTTTTGGACGAAAATGCTAGATTTTTCAAGTATTATGTGCGTATTTTGGTGTTGAAGATTGGAGATAATCTAATATGATACGGAACGCTCTCTATAAAACCCATTGTCAAGCCGACATTTGATAAATACTTTCGATGTATGACTCATTTAAGGTTTAACTGTAGAACATACGAAAAAATCTATATTTAATGTAAAGTGGGCTCTAAAGTTAAGACTCACTGCATGACTTTTAAAGCTTTAGTTCATCACTCTTTCTTATTTATCAATTACCAAAAATCGAAGACGATTTTCAAGTCGTATCCTATAAATTCAGATGTTATGCCTGTACGATCGTACGACGTAAGTAATTAACTCGAGTTAATATATGTATCACCCCCCCNCTGCATTAATCTGCAGTACTCTGACCTTAAGATATAGTAGCGTTTAATGGAGAGTGTTACAGGGTGTCCCAAAAACATGGGAATTCAGTGACGAATTCGATATCGTCTTTGTTATGAATTAGCATTGTAATACTTAATTTTAATGCCGTAATATTATTATGTCTGCTATAGTTTATTTTATGAAAAGGCTGTAAAGATGTGTCTATAATGTCTCCGCAAGACGGACAAGTTTACTCTGTCTGTTTGTATACTACAATTTTCTTGTTAAGTACAACCGTATTCAGTCAAAACATAAACAAACAAAATATGAACATAGCAGACGAAACTCTTACAGATTACAGCTTAATGATTAGGTATCACTATACTAAATCAAAGAATTAATTAAAAAGACGATATCGAATTCGTCACTGAATTCCCATGTTTATTGGGACACCCTGTACGTTCAATGGAATCTGTACACTACCAAGGAATCTCCGGATATGTATTGACATTTTTGCTTCAGTTTCAAAAACTGAATTCTGTATCTCTTAATCTTTGAAAATGGGTTCTTTTCATCTCTGTATTTTTAGAAATCGTGCAAAGGGGATTTTACGAAGTATTGGTGAAAGTTTTTATGTTGAACTAAGGTTTGAATTGTCGTCTTCCATAATCATAAAATCTTCATTTTTGAATCCATCAATAAACAGAATATACGTGACGACTTTCCAAGGGCATCTTTATTTCACACTCCATTCATTCCTAACCTTAATTATATAAAGTATTACGTGTGCAGTATGCTGGATTGTGTATATGTTACACTGGGAACCAATAAAGTGGAATTGTCATGGTTTTTTACATGTTTTAATTATTAAATACATTTAGATAAATACTGGAGAATTCTTCAGTTCAAAACATACGTAATTGAGTTAGTAAGGTTCAGTGAATAACATTAATCTCAATACGATTATGATGCATTCATTTCAAGACTATATAGACTGCTATAACAAATTCCAATTCTACGACCTGGTCCGGGTTGACTTTAAAGTGTCGCAACTATAAGAGTTGTACATAGATTTTTTGAACCAACGAAATTTTTAGTAAAAAAGGGTGTCGGTTAGAAAAAAAAACGAACAATGGAAGAACTAAAAACTATAATTTAATATCATTCAAACGAACTTGAAAAAACGTCTTGGTCTTTGATTTTACCTCACAAAATCAACTGTACCTTTTTAGAGCCCTAGACGTGTACATATTACTGCCAGAAAGAATTTAATTTTCGCTTTAGTTTTTAAGAAGTTACTGGCAAAAGTCTGTTTGCAACCTTTGGATCACTGTGGCTGAAGTTTGTACTGTGTATATAACAGTTTTCTTTTTCATAGCTAGATACCCAGGACAATATGAACATCTATATATATTATAGACTTGAAATAGGACCTTAAAGTAAAAGCCCAAGATTGATGGATCAACAGCACGTGTTTGTACACAACACTATGTTTACAGGTTAAACTATACAAACAGTTGATAAATCAATAAATTTGATCTAAGTTAACAGGACATCCGCCATGAAACTTATCCGAATCGCTACTTGATGACGAATGGTCTTATCTTTGGTCCAACATGGCCGATCACACTCCTTTCTACCTCGGCATAGAGTACAGTTAGACCCCCCTCTTCTGCATTGATCTGTGTCTAGCTCCGCCTTGCCTAGAGTACAGTTAGACCCCCCTCTTCTGCATTGATCTGTGTCTAGCTCCGCCTTGCCTAGCTGTACCAAATAAGAGTTCAACACCATTTTCAGCATAGGCTTGTTCGGACCCAAACTTGATAAGAGTTCAATACCCTTTGAAGCTTGGCTTGGGTTAGGACTAGCAAAACCTAAAAATGGTGATGATTCTCTGCCAGTTGACGGCAGCGCACACTGAGCTATCTTACGGTAATTATTTAATCCATCTTATGAGCCAAGATGTCCCAAATTTTTTACTTCTGTTCTGAAAAGAAATGTTTTATCTGCATTTAATTTAATTCCAGCCAAGTCCCTGGACAAGGTTACATTAAGCTGCCCCTGCATTATTCATGCCAAAAGGCATGCAACAGAATTGGAATAATCCAAATGCTGTCGAAAACACAGTTAAAGAGCGGGATTTTTCCTCTACAGGTATATTGCATCTGAAGTTGAGCCTAGCGTGTCCAGAGATGAGATTTTAAAAGCTTACACCCGAGTGAAACCCAAACTCGGGCTTAAATAGAACCCAAGTCAGGATTGGTTCAGATTCGACCAATGGGAGACTGTTTTGCAAGCTTTCTCTCTGTAGCAAACAGAATTCCGTCAGATAAGCTGTGACAAGGCGATGTAAATTTCAAAAATTCAAACTTTATGTAGTTACATTATTGTTATAGTATGTTCATTTTATATATTTAATAAATTTTGACACCAAAAATAATTCCCGAGATTAAAATGTACAAATATAAAATTTTTTACGAAATCTATGATCATCAGCTGCTGAAGACTCAAGTCTTAAAGAGAGAAAAATCCAAGATGGTTGGTTCTTACTAAACTAAATGCCATCCAAAACCTGGGTCTAGACTTGAGCTTTACTTGGATCTAAGCAGACACAAAGACTGGGTTTTACTCGGGTTTAAGCTTTTAAAATCTCATCTCTGGATAAAGCTGATAATTCGGGTGGGAAAAGAGTCATTGATCCATGCTGATAAGTGCAACCCCATCAGGACTTTATCGGGCATTCACAGATATTGTGGTCACCGTTGCAACAAATACATTTGATGTTTGTGTTGTTGACATTTTTTTCCATTATCCCGGTGTTGTTTATTGTGTTCAGCACTGTTGTCTGTTAAGTAGGGAGGCTTAGACTTAACTGTACCATCTTGAAACAGATGAAACTGAAATGCTAAATTAACATTGTACCCCGCCACTAACTGAGATAATTGTTTTGATCTGAGGCCATTAATGACAGTAGACACTATCAACAGTGAGTTGATCATATAGTCCAACGAGCAACTGGACCAAAACCATCCTCTCCGAGACACCTTACACATTCCAGGTATTCAGGTCCACAATATACTTTGCTTGTCTGTCTGTCCATTTGTACGTTTGCATCCAATAAACGCCAAAAGTCAAAACGGCAGAACCAATCGGGCCCAATTTTGTTAGGGCTACTCACATGACCCAAGGGCAGGTTTATGGCTAATCAAATTTTCAAAAAGTTTGACAGAAGAAAGTTTGACGACATTTAATATTTTTCAAAAATGCGCGAATTTAGCAGAAAAATCCATGAAAATTAGAATCTTACAATTACAAAGATAAAAAGGGGGCTTGAAGAGCAACCTTTTGTACAAAAAAATAAAAATTGTTAAAGAAGAGGAGCGCGCAAAGAGCCCTTTAAGCCTAGTAATCTTAAATAAACTTATACATCCTTATCCACAAAGAATGCAACTTAACCCTATTCCCGCTGGGGGGGGGGGGGTCAATTTGACCCCCCCTGTAGTTTTTTTTACATAACTCAAAAAGTATTGGTCTGAGGCTGTTGAAATTTTCTGACTTTTCTTACATACCCAAAGCCCTCCCTTTAGGCCTAAAACCGGGCTTTAATACTAACTGCCTGAGTCCTCAGGCACACTGCCTGAATGACTGCTTTTGCCTGTAGCAAACTAAATCTTTGTTTTGACCCACTTTCACTTGTCAGATTTTGATAAAATTTAGCTTTTTGGAAAGCCTATGACATAAGGAAACGGATTGCACAAGTTTTGCGAAAAAAAAATTGCAAATTTTTTGCAAACAACCTGTCAAAGGAAATTTGCACATTTTTAGTTTTTCTTTATTAAAAATTAGGTTATTTAAAATTTTGCAAAAATGTTTGCATATTTGAAATGGCATGGTCAAGGGCTTTTTAAAAATGTATAATTTGTCATTTTTTGAACAAATTTTTTTTGCAAACATTTTTACTATAAAACTGGATTTTGCGATAAAAAATTCAATTTTCGCAAATTTGCAAATTTTTTTGCAGATTCTAAAAGTAGAGCACAAGAGCTTTCTAATGATGTATCATTTGTCATATTTGGACATAAAACATGGGATTTAGAGGGGGGGGGTCAAATTGACCCCCCCCCAGCGTATCCTGGTTTTCAAGTACCCCAGCGGGGATTGGGTTAAGAGACAACTAAAGGAATGTTATATTGACTGTTTCTCTGAAACTGTGAAATCATATCAAACAAACCATTAAAAACTTTATTAGGCCAATAGGCTTAATTAAACCTTTGGATCTTCATATTTTACGAGTTTTAGGTCGTCTTAACAGTCTCATCCTTTTTGGTAACCCTGGGGATTTCTTTATTTTTCAGTATATTTAACTTAATCTGTTTTACATATTTTGATAACAAAAAATATTTTCCCTGTAACTGCAAGCATCCCTTAGTTTATGTTTCTTGCCTCCTATAGGTTGTCTGCAACTTGCTAAGTCATGAGTGAACTACTCATTTATAAAATATCGAACCAACTGTTGAGACCGATGAGTCAATCGAAGCTAATTGCAATTTCGTCAACAATATGATATGGACGCCGATCACTGTAGCCAATGAAAAGTTTTGTTATGTGAGATAAAACTAGGTCAAATGTTGTAAAAGTGAAATTTTAAAAATATTTTTATTATAGATTTAAATTTCCTGTTACTATACTTTTATACATTTTTAACTATCAATTTATGCAATTGCATAATGTTTATGTGCAGAGGATAATTTTATTAATCCGGTAATTGTTTCAAAATAGGGATATGTTCGAAAATGAAATCAAGAATCATCAAAAACTAATTCTCACACCTTATTCTTAGTTAAAAATTGACATTTACTGTTTCAATATATAGTTTCAGCCATTTTTTTTATATATATATATGGTGTAATTTTGTTCTACTCGACTTGGATTTAAAGATATATACTCCTGAAAAAGATAACTTTGCAGATTTGGCCCATATCTAACACTCAGTGTTAGAAATGGGCCAAGTGTTAATTTTGGAACTAATATCCCTTGTAATACATAACACATTGATATGCGGCCCTAATTATCTTCTACATGGTGTTTATCTGGTTAATGGTTTGTGCCCCCCTCCCCTGTCCCTACCATGATTCATGGTTTATACAATTTTTACGTAAGTATACGAGTACTTGCTGGGACTGTAACCCTCGCGGGCATTGTCGTCTTTGCATAGAGGGTCACAAACTCTTTAAATTTGCTAATAGTACAGTCATTTTAACACTGAACAAATCATGGGCAAAACTGAATTATTTCTAAGATTGGTAACTTTAAATCAATATTTTAGTGCACCTAGGGTTGATACATGTTGATAGTTTTGAACAATGAACTGAATTATTTCTAGGATTGGTAACTTTGCATCAATATTTTAGTGCAGCTAGGGTTGATACATGTTAATAGTTTTGAACAATAAACTGAATTATTTCTAGGATTGGTAACTTTGCATCAATATTTTAGTGCACCTAGGGTTGATACATGTTAATAGATTTGAACAATGAACTGAATTATTTCTAGGATTGGTAACTTTGCATCAATATTTTAGTGCACCTAGGGTTGATACATGTTAATAGTTTTGAACAATAAACGGAATTATTTCTAGGATTGGTAACTTTGCATCAATATTTTAGTGCGCCTGGGGTTGTTACATGTTAATCGTTTAGGTTTGTTTATCAAAGTTAATGCACTTTTCAAAATTGTTTATTCAAACATTTGTTTTTCTTGCACACTGCCAAATGTTGGCCCTGAGAGAAATATCTGCAAAATATTTTTTTTCCTTTTTATTTGCTCTTAGAATAAAATTGTTGCAAAGTTTAATAAAAGCAAACTTTAACAAAATACAGTTTTGAAATGTTAAAAGTTTTATTAAAAGTTTTTAAAAGCGAGCCAAAACCAGTAAGAACCCTAAATCCACGGCGTTTAAAAATAATCATAGGGAACATGGAATATATTGAATCCCTTTTAATATTTCTGTGATCCAATTCTATCTTTTAACTTTGAATTCAGAACCATCTAACAACCTAGTTTCTCTATTTTACGTTAATGTATCTTCTGAAGAAAGAAACTTATTCTATAGACTGTATAACAGTATTATAGTATACAGTATAATATATATATAAACAGATTGTATAATATGTTAATACAGATTGTATATATGTATATTTACTTTCAGGGGATCAGTATACAACAGAGTGTTAGGTTTCAAAANGGGGGGGGCACAGTTGGATATTAGGAGGGGGGGGGTCAGCCAAAATGAGTTTATTTCATAAAAAAGTCTCTAAGTTGTTTAAATGTTATGTTTTAGTTAAGAATTTCGACCGAAAACCCAGTATTTTTTTGAAAACTTTTAAAATAGGATTTTACAACACGCTACTCTGACAAAATCAAGGATATGGGATGATGCTGGAGCCCCTAAATCTTTTTTATATGGCTGTTAGAATCTATTTATATATTTAGATTATCCCAAAACCTCTGTGCTTTCTTGTGCTTTTACTGTAAAACCAACTATTTCAACAGCTACTATTTTAGGTGAATCTGTAACCAACTCAGAAGACAGATAACCCGAAGATCTGAAATCTGAAACCAATTTTATCAACCCATTTTAGAGATATATATTCTGTAATTTGTTTTATATTTGTAAATGTTTTATTCCACAGCCGTGTCCCAGACTTTAATTAAAAGAGATCTATACCCTTATATTTACAGGGAAAATGCTCCACCTCCTGCAAAGTGAACCTTTAAACCTTTAAATCTTCCCAAGATTGGTAAACTGCCCTAAGCCGAAACCTTAACATAGGTGTATTATTTAACACTGAATTAATCAAATATGTTGAATTTGCTGATTTAGATAATCAGCCTGGACAATTAAATCATCTACTATGATTCTATGTTCTATACTAAGATGTATCAGATTTGAATTATCACCAAGATAATCAGCTAATTACTGATCAGCTTTCTACCAAGCTGCCCAATTCTCCTACTAAGAGATATAAGTCTCCTACTAAGAGATAGTGAACCAGAGTTATTATCAAGGTATTATTGGAAAATGTAAATTAATTGTGTAACTGATAATACTCTGTCTGATTTAGATAATCAGCCAGCACAGTTGAACAACCTTCTACTAAGATGTACAGTTAGTCAATCTTCCACCTAAATATTCCAGTCTTCTACTAAGATGTACAGTTAGTCAATCTTCCACCTAAATATTCCAGTCTTCTACTTAGATGTACAGTTAGTCAATCTTCCACCTAAATATTCCAGTCTTCTACTAAGCTGTATGAGTCTGGACTAAAGTAACCTTCAAAGATAAATCTGTTATTATAATCTAGTTATAAAACTGATTATAACATAACATTGTTGATTTAGATCACCACCCCCATCAGCATCTATTTATTCTGCCCTCAGTCTACTACTAAGATGTGTCAGCCTGAGTAGCAACTAACCTACTAAGGTAAACCTGAATAAAAATCAAGAGATGCAACTGATAGTAACTAAGCTGATTTAGATAATCAGCCACTATTCTCCTCGGTCTATTCAGCCAATCCTCTACTAAGATGTATATGGAGAGACTGCAGACCAAACCCTGAAGGTATAAAGAAAAAACCTCTTATCACCTAGAGCAGTCAATACTGATAATTTATTGTTGCTTAGATATAAGTTGTCTGTACCTGCCATGATATTTTAGATAATCAGCTAGAGGATTATCACTGATAAAATAATTAGAAACTTATCAGCCTATCCTCACTGAGTGTGAGCCCTGTCAGATAAACAAATCTCCAAACTTATTTAGGTAGGAAGTAAACCTTGAGAAATCTATGATATTACAGGATTGGGAAAATATTCTAAAATAAATGTTTCCATTATATAGAAGAGTACCTGGAGAAGAGATCTGGTAACTATCCCTGAGAAATCTAAACCAGATCTACAAGGATAGATCTATAGAGATACCAAGAAGCCACTTAGAGACCATCAAAGTAAGTTAAATTCCTTGAAAGTCTGGACACAATTTTCAGTTTCAAATGGGCAAATTTAGATTTATAAAAAATGTTCTAAAAGTTTTACAATAATATGCAATTTTGAATGGACACATTCAGATTTATAGAAATTGTTTGCTTGTAAATCTAATTAATTGTAAATATTTTAGTTTTTCACTCCATGAAGATGAATAAATTATAACCAACAATTTGTTCATCAAATGTAGTGCATAAAGGGTGGCAGTCTCCTGATAAGTGCAAATAATGTTTATGCTATCACATGAGAGTATCTCAAAAAAGAAGTATATATTTTTGTTCCAAAATACTTGCTGTAACAAAGACGACATCTAAATATATTTCGGGATTACAGGATTTGTAAATGAAAAGATTATCAGAATATATTCATTTTGTCCATTCTCAACATGAAACAAAAACAAATGCATTTTAAGATATGTGACCCCTCCCCCCCATGACCCCCTAAAATATCCGACCGTGGGGGGGGGGGGGTTTGAAAGGAGGGGTGTTTCATACTGTTTTTTTTCCGATAGAAACGAAAACGTCGTACATCAGTGGACTATGCTTTCATATTTGGTTTTCTTAACTGTAGTTGTATTTTAAATAAAAGTTTTTAATAACTAGATAAAACCTTCTTTCTAGAATCATTTGAATTACATTTTCTTAAATGTTTGATTTTACAATTAATTTTACTAGAGAAATTTCATACGATAAAATCAATTCAATTAGAAAAAAATAATCGAAGGAATGGCAACACATGAAATCCAAAATATAATAATCAAGAGCAGTACATCATATAGCATATGCCGTATTTCTATACTGAAGTTTGTAATGTAAACTTTGATAAAAAATGTCTAATTGATATAAAAAAAGAATTAAACATGTATCAGCATCATAGAGATCTACAAAATTAGAAAATTAGAATTTTTTATAGCCTTGGACATTATGATGTAAAATGGAAAATCACGCATTGCAATTACATTCCCAATAAAAATGTATCTAAATTAAAGACGATTACCAAGTCGTCACTCGTCACTCCATGTCTACTCTCCATTTCTGTATTACTTGTGTCAGACCTCTCTGGCCTCCCTACTATCCTACCCCTGTCTATCCTCCATGACCCCTAGCCCCCCATTCTCATTCCAACCTATGTCTGTCAGCTCCTGATATATAGCCCACCCTCACATCTTACTCCTGTCTATCCCCCTGACCCCTAGCTCCCCTTCCATTCAATCCCCGTCTATCCCCCTGACCCCTAGCACCTCCCCCCTCCCTGTCTGTCCCTCTGCCCCCCGTCCCCAGCCTTCCTATCCCCGTGCACCCTCCCCCCACTCAAGCCACTATGTGCCCATCTGAACCCTTCTATTTTTACAGATTGTAGTAACAGTGTTCAGAGTGTAAATATATCTCCCCCCCCCCGCACATATGTAGTTATATACACATCATGAATGTAGATTGAATATATCCAGTGTTTCGGCAGACCTCATTCCAGATAGAAATATGAGTGAATTTGATAATATCCGCTATAATTAGAACAGTGTTGTTTAAATCACAATGTAATGCAAATTTCCTAGTTTTTTAGAGAAAAATAAGTACAGGGAGACTCAATAAACATGGGAATTAAGGAAAGAATTTGTAAGGTTTTTTCTTGTTAAGTAAATGATGATGATTTTAAGGTAGTTACACTGAGAGAAAGTTTAGTTTCCTGGCAAAGATGGGTAACCATACAGGGCTTATATAACATAGCGCAGTGCCACAAAATATTTATGATTTAAAGGAATAGAGTGTTCAAAACTATATCGTGAAAAAAATTAGCGTGCCAAGAAGTATATAATTGAATGGATAAGATCATAAGAGTAGCATATATTGTTAAAAAAGCATTTGTTTGAAATCATAAAAAGAATATCAGGAATATCTCAGACATTTATAAATTCCAAAAATTCTGATCGACAATAGTTATGAATGTTAAAATTTCTTTTAACAGTGTATTTCATTTCATATTTTTATTCAACTACAAAGCACGAGATAATACAAATAAAAAATCACAATTTACTATGAAGTTTGGACCCGCCCAACAAGAGTTGGTTGTTTTGATTGGTTGGCCTATTATAAGCGAATAAGAATTGTATAAATAGATGGATGTACACTGTACAGTGTACATTTTAAACAAAAAAAACAATGATGATAAATCATGAATAAGGTAAGGAGGAGGTGAAAAAGTATAAGGGAAAGGGTGGGTACTCAGCGTAAGGGTTGGAACAGGGTAACATATATTATTAGAATCATGTTTATGAACTACAGGGTGAAGAAGATAGCAATGACTAAGTTTATCCACATGAAAAACAGTTATTTTTTTACAGATATAACTTGGACAGCTATCTAAATAGTTTTTGAAGATTTTTAATTTAAACAGTTTTGCAGATTTAGTTTCTTTAAGCTCTAATTCAAGCGAATTCAATAAATTTGGACATAAAGCGGAAGGAAAATATTCTAACGTTTTAAAAAGAACCCACTCAAGTTTATATGATTTTGTTCTATTTGGTTCAGCTAAAGAATTAAAATTATCATGTAAGGAATTTGGAAGGCTTTTATAAAAGAATTTATGCATAAAAGATAGAAACCTAGTTTATATGTATCATCAAGATTTAGAAGTGCTAATCTAAAGAATATTGGATCTGAATGTGCTTTAAATAAACTATTATTTACTCTAATTGCCCTTTTTTGCAAAGATTTATTTTCTGTAGTTCAGCATTTTTTACGCCCCCCCCCCCCCATATTATAATCCATACTCAATATGTATAGTTCCTACATGATATCTTTCCCCCCCCCCCCATATTATAATCCATACTCAATATGTGGCCTTACAAGTGCATTATAGACTAGTAGACGAATGTTTAACGGTAAAATGTTTTTAATCTGATTTAGAGCAAAATTTGAGCTAGCAATCTTATTTGAAACATGTTCTATTTGATAGTCCAAATTTAAGAATTCATCAATTTTGAGTCCAACAAATTTAAAGTATTTATTAGTACAGTCAGTTCCTATTCTTTCTAGAATCTCATTTCCAATTATAAATATAAATATAAATTGTATAAATTGAGATCAGAGGCCAAATTTAAAGAATTTATACCGTGTCGCTGAAACATCAAAAAACCGGTTCCACTTGAGCGCCGGCTCAAATCTCGAAACACATAATGCAATTTCAAGTGGAACCAACCATGTTAGAGCCGCGTCTCAAATTTAAGACGCGGCTCAAATTCTTTAAATTCAACCTCAGAATTCTGAATTTTTGTGTTTTGAATCTCAGGATGAAGCTTTGCACTTCATCTTATGCAGACCAACGGATTAATTTAATTCCTCCTCTATATCAAGTGATGGTTATACCCTGCAGTATCAACTTAAATAGAGGAATCAACCACTTATCCACATTAGATATCGAGATCAAGTGTTTTAGATTAACTATAACCTGTTAAAAGTATTAAATATGCCGGCCAGAATAACACAATTCAATTAATGAATAAGCGTGTCAAAATGTATAAATAGCTGTATAGGTTCTTAATCATATGTAAATATTGGATTCTAACAGGACTAACAATTTCCAGACACTCCCATTGCTGGAACTAAATCTAAATTCAATATTTACATAAATGATAATTCTTTTACCAATCAATTCTGCAAGATTTTAAAGTACTTCTACAATGAAAAGTAAATACGAAAGAGACTGAGTCAACAATAAAAACAATCTTCCGCATGTTATCTTGTATTAAGTAACTTCTTTTATCCCTGCAAATTGTACGGTCCATGCAAATATTGTATTTTTGCTAACTCACGTTTGCAAATATTCCTGTTATTCCCGTAGAAACATAAACAAACAGAGATAAAGACTCATTTCGTATTTGAATCATTACCTAACACAAGTATTTAGGCGTGATAACAGCGTTGACTCTTTCAGCACAGTAAATAAATTCTTCCTTGTTAACCCTAATCCTGCTGGGGTGGGGAGGTCAAATTCCCCCCCCCCCCCTGTAGTTGTTTTTTACATAACTCAAAACGTATTGGTCTGAGGCTGTTTATAATCAGAAATTTTCTGACTTTTCCTAAATACTAATACCCCGCCCTTTAGGTCTAAACCCGGGCTTTTATACTAACTGCCTGAGTCCTCAGACACACTGCCTGAATCACTACTTTTTCCTGTAACAAACCAAATCTTTGTTTTGACCACTTTTAGTTGTTATATTTTGGTAATTTTTAGCCTTTTGGAAAGCCTATGACATAAGAAAACGGGTTGCACAAGTTTTTCAAAGAAATGTTTGCAAATGATTTGCGTACAACCCGTCAAAAGAAATTTGCACATTTTTAGTTTTTCTTAATAACACATTAATAGGCTATTAAAAAAAATTTAGCATTTTTTTTTGCATATTTGATGCGGCATGGTCCAGGTGCTCTTCAATAATTTATATTTTATCATTTGTGGACATTTTTTTTGCAAACCTTTTTAATTTATGACCGAATTTTGTAAAAAAAATCTATTTTTGCATATTTGTAATTTTCTTGCAGATACTTCAAGTAGAGCATAGGAGCTTTCCAATGATGTATCATTTGTCATCACACATGGGATATAGAGGGGGGGGGGGCAAATTGACCCCCCCCCCCCAGGGTATCCAAGTATTCAAGTACCCCAACAGGGATGGGGTGAAATAATTTGTTAAATGATTTTGCGCATACTTCATAATATTTTCTTCAAAATTATTTTCTTCTATATAGTTCCTACATGATATCTTTCTTGTATATAGTTCCTACATGATATCTTTCTTCTATATAGTTCCTACATGATATCTTTCATCTTTATAGTTCCTACATAATATCTTTCTTCTATATAGTTCCTACATGATATCTTTCTTGTATATAGTTCCTGCATGATATCTTTCTTCTATATAGTTCCTACATGATATCTTTCTTCTTTATAGTTCCTACATGATATCTTTCTTCTATATAGTTTCTAAATGATATCTTTCTTCTATATAGTTCCTACATGATATCTTTCTTCTATAAAGTTCCTACATGATATCTTTCTTCGATATAGTTCCTACATGATATCTTTTTTCTATATAGTTTCTAAATGATATCTTTCTTCTATATAGTTCCTACATGATATCTTTCTTCTATAAAGTTCCTATATGATATCTTTCTTCGATATAGTTCCTACACGATATCTTTCTTCTATATAGTGGCTTCATGATATTTTTTCTGAATATAATTGCTATCTGATATATTTTCTTCTATATTGTGATTTTCGATATTTTCATTTCAAGACTGTCAAATCATTTGGAATAAACAAAATACATGTTTCCCCAGTTTCATTAAGCTTTCCCTGTGTAGTGTGTAACCTACGTATTGTGAACAAGCTTTTACGAAAAAAATAACTTTATTCCACGAAATTAAATTTGCATTGTTATTTCCCTTGTACGTATTATGCTCTGTTCAGTAGTAGCAGGTGTAAATGATATGATGGTGTAGAATGTAGATCAATAAATAATAATAATAATATAATATACAAGCTAAAGGGCCCGGCGATGCCCGTGGAAATAAAATGTAAAAATAAATATATAAAATATTAAAGAAAAAAAATCGAATTTGTTTAGCCTATGTAACCCCCAGGCTACCCATTAGTGTCTAAAAAAACTTCAGCCCACTCGGTCAAGCCGTTTGGCCACTATAGGGAACATATATTATACGAATATCTTGTTTTATTATATTGACTAGTTCTACATTTCAAGGTGGTTCATTTAAAGATAAATCCTTTTACCCTATTCAGGTTGTGTGATCTTATAATCTAACTAATACCTCTTCCCCTGTAGTTTGCATTTCAATGCAAACCGTTTTTAGCTGATTCAACCCCAAAGGGGTGTAACCTCCCCCCTTCCACTTACTCACAATAATTAGGGTATTAGTGAGCCAGGATTATTCAAAAACAAAGAATCCACGAAAGTTTTCGGCACACTTCTCAGAACGTGTATTTTAAGAAAAATCTTTGCTGGATATCTTATCAATAATAGATATTCAATTTCTCAAGAATATCAAACTTTAAAAAATATACTTTTGAGAATTTTTACACAAGTGCAAAAATAGACATTTCAAATCAATATCTACAGAAAAGGAAATAAAACTTCTTGAGAATATTCAGTTTATTTTTCTATTGAACTTAAAGGAACTGTCAACGTAATTTGAAGCGACCTTTCATAAAACTTGTTAACCTGTTGTTACACCCGAGACGAATCGGCGTTTTTCTTTCGGGAAAAGTGTTAAATTCTGACTATTTCCTTCATTGCTTAGACAGGAATCCTCATAGCACTTTAGAGAAACCAAAATTGGAAATTTTCTATTTTTCAGGGACGGATAAATAGAAAGACGATTTGGAAAGTTGGAATAGAAAGACGACTGTTAGAGTCAAATTTTAAAAGTTTAGTCCACAGTGAACATAATGCACTACATTTGTATACGAGTACAATTTCACAGACATAGAGGGGGCATTGTAAGAAAAGACATCCTGAAATATCGCCACTGAACTCTTTACAAATCATCCCAGGAGGTTATATTATTTAGATTAGAATCAAATATTCATCATTAAGCATCATCTGTTATGGAATAAAGGTTAAGATATCCTAGGTGTGGCGCAATGCCCTCAAGGTCTTTCAGTTTTGATAAGCCTGGAAAAATCAAATTGACGAAACTGTCACTAAATTGAACCCTGTGTACTCAATGAAACCAAGTGAACTAGAAGGATGAAATATTCGACAATGTCAACTGTACACTTTGCAGCTAACTAGGACAGGACCTAGATAACTGTCCACCCCCTGAAGCTGTGTACTCAATGATACCGAGTGTACTATTTAAGGATGAAATATTCGACAATGTCAACTGTACACTTTGCAGCTAACTAGGACAGGACCTAGATAACTGTCCACCCCCTGCATTTCACTTAACAAGTATATTACAAGCTATTGGAAAAATTATATGCTTTAAAACAACATCAAATACACATAGGTCTTATTGTAGAAAACATCTTGGATATCTTAATTCTACAATCATCGTTTCTATGAAGACGGTTTAAAGAGTATCGTTGTGAATTGGGTATCTATATCATTAAATGGAGGATTTCAGCAGTCCCTTTAAGTGTCAAAATTACACACTTGTTTACAATACTTAGAATATCTGCAGGAACTACTTCTCTTTAATGTAAATTAAATTCTTTTACTCTTTTGTCTTTCATCATGAAATATAAATTCTCCGATTATTGATTAAACTTTGATCAAACGTGTCTCAGTGTCTCCACAGATATAGATCAGTCTGGTTTATGCATATATATTTATATATATAAAATATACACATTATACTAGGATCTGGTATATGCGTATATACACAATATACACATTATGCTAGGATCTGGTATATGTGTATATACATAATATATACATTATACTAGGAGCTGTTATATGCGTATATACATAAAATACACATTATACTAGGATCTGGTATATGCGTATTGCGTATTTACATAATACACACATTATACATCATACTAGGATCTGGTATATGCGTATATGCATAAAATACACATTATACTAGGATCTGTTATATGCGTATATACATAATATACACATAATACTAGGATCTGGTATATGCGTATATACATAATATACACATTATACTAGGATCTGGTATATGCGTATTGCGTATTTACATAATACACACATTATACATCATACTAGGATCTGGTATATGCGTATATGCATAAAATACACATTATACTAGGATCTGTTATATGCGTATATACATAATATACACATTATACTAGGATCTGGTATATGCGTATATACATAATGTAAACATTATACTAGGATCTGGTATATGCGTATACACATAATATACACATTATACTAAGACCTGGTATATGCGTATATACATATCATACACATTATACTCGGATCTGGTATATGCCTATATACACAATATACACATTATACTAGGATCTGGTATATGCGTATATACATAATATACACATTACACTAGAATCTGGTATATGTGTATATACATAATATACACATTATACTAGGACCTGGTATGCACTTGATTTATTCAAGACTATAGATATTTAACCAAAACATTGGAATTCCGTCAAAATAAAATTATACATAATAACACTTGTATATATAAAAATCTACATACTCTCGTAAAATTCGTCATTCTCATAAATATAACAAAATAAGGGAAGCCGTCAAAGTGCATATAAACACTAAAATGTTTGGGAAAGTGCACATTAATACTAAAATGTTTGGGAAAGTGCACATGAATAATAAAATGTTTGGGAAAGTGTACATGAATACTTAAATGTTTGGGAATGTGCACATAAATACTAAAATGTTTGGGAAAGTTCATATGAATAATAAAATGTTTGGGAAAGTGCACATGAATACTAAAATGTTTGGGAAAGTGCACATAAATACTAAAATGTTTGGGAAAGTGCACATAAATACTAAAATAATTAGGAAAGTTCACATGAATACTAAATTGTTGGTGGAAAAGCTTTAATACTGGGAGGGAAGATTCAAAACCACAAAAGAATAATCTGATTTGTGAAACTGACCGATTTCAACATGTTTTTTTGATCTGGGTAGTTCAAAAATAAAAATTAATGTATTTTTGTTTGGCCCCCAAGAGCAAATATTTTTACTTGTAATCTCAATAACCCACCCTACTGCATGTACAATGCACAAATAATCTACTGTATACTGTCTAAATAAATATTATAGGTACTATATATCAATCAATCTACCCTATATACAGAATACAGATATATAGTTATAAAGGAAAGTATTGCTATAGTTCTGGAGGATAGTTTACTTGTTTGTATGTTTGTCAGTTTGTGTGTTTGTGAGTTTATAAATTAGTAGTCTTGCTTTCCTTGTTTATACAGTTAGTTCCAATCATCAGTGACAGTGCCTCAGAGCTAGAAATTTAATAAATCAAAAACAATTTAATCTCGGTTTTCAGAGATTGATTTTCGAGATACTACTGTAAAAATATTAATTTCCGAGCAGCTTGAAAAATATGTAGAAATATTTGGAAATAATTCTATTCATCGTGTTGAATTTTAAACAAAATTTGAAGAATTTCATTCAAGAAAACTTGTTTTAAATACCATTATACCATATCATTTTTTATTGAACATACATAAAGTTTATAAAAAAAATTCTATCACTCGATTTGATTGAACATATTTTCTAAGCGGAGATAAATTTTATCTCTCTTAAATGAGCGAATATTGTAATATCTGTATCTGTAGTATGGACTATTCTATCAGGAAAAAAATAATGAAAATGACCATCTTTACTAGTGCTTCTTGAACGAATCCGTGTGTCGTTTTTTTTACAAATCCGCGGTTTAAATCTTTAAATTTTGGGTCTATTAAAACGCATAATTTTGATTAAACTCAACCTCTCTTTGTGAACAAAAGAAAAGGAACTGATTTTTAAACTTTCATACGATCTAGTAGTGCAA
This sequence comes from Eurytemora carolleeae, assembly GCF_000591075.1. Classification (NCBI taxonomy): domain Eukaryota; kingdom Metazoa; phylum Arthropoda; class Copepoda; order Calanoida; family Temoridae; genus Eurytemora; species Eurytemora carolleeae. The sequence goes on along the minus strand of NW_019396840.1, from coordinate 98,390 downwards.
AATAGTTTAAAGGGATTGTTCAGTTTTTTTTGTAATTTAATGGTAAACTAAATAGCCTAGTAGCTATGCATTGATATTATTCTTACTTTTCAAATATAATTATGGCAAGAGAAATAGCCGATTTATCGCTTAGAATTCCAGTGCAAAGGTTTTTCATGATCAAACATGATTAAATACAAAGACGACCTTCTCTCTCAGTCAAACCGGTTCCTAGATTCCAACTCGGGGATTCCTGGGGAAGTAGGGAAAACGTATCAATCCGTCAAATGTTTAAAATAAATTATGTTTTGCAAATAGACAATTTTTAAATAACTTTGAAAAAAATTTAAATACTAGAAATTCAGGGCGCTTCGCGGCCTTCTTTCTGGGCTTTTAGGGTGCTTCGCGCCCATCTTTTATTTCAACTTTTAATTGTGGCTTCATCTCTGAACATCTTCTCTTTCATAATATTTTTTTGCGCATTTTCAAAATTTTTCAAAAATAAAAAACTTTTAAGCTTAAATTTTTAAAATTTTGATCATGCATAAACCTTCCCTGGGGTCACGTGAGGTCCCACAAAAAATTTGGGCCCGATCGGTTCAGCAGTTTTGACGTTTATTGTACACAAACAAACAAACAGACAAACAGACACCCAGACAGACAAGCCAAATTTATATATAGATTTACAATTAACTATTAGACGCTATACTTTAATCTTATATTTGAAAATTTAAAAAAATCCAAGACTATGACAAAAAGCATCAAATAGTGAACTCTGAAAGAAAAATCGACGTTTTCTTCGGCCACAGTAAAGTAAGACTAATACCAATGAATAGCTTATAAGTAATTTAGTTTACCCCAAAAAAGTGAACGGTCCCTTTAAATATTCCAAATTTTGCAAAAATAGGTGAAATATTTCATAACATATATTTATAATCTCAGTTAGCATTTCATTCAATTATAAACTATCATGTAAATAAGTAAAACATCTAATTTGTGTATATTAAATTTATTGTATTATAATTTTAAAAATTATAAACTTTACTTGAGATTAGTAATTTTCACTTTTATTTTAATTAAAATTTGAATAAATAATTCACATGTTCGCTGGTTAGTTATTAAAGGGCTTCAATCATCTTCATTAACACACAATTAAACAAGATTAGTTCTATATTTCACAATAGTTTATAAAAAGTACTTTTATTTAAATATCAACCACTCCTCAAAAGTGATCTAAAAACTGTTGTTTAAATTAACCCACAATTAAACAAGATTAGTTCTATAGTTCACAATAGTTAATAAAAAGTACTGTTATTTAAATATCAACCACTCCTCAAAAGTGATCTAAAAACTGTGCAAGGTACTTTATTATTAGGTATTGTTTTATGTGTTGATTTTGTAACAAAATATTAATCTTTTCCCTAAAATCTAGTGCCAGGCAGTAAAAGAGGACATATTTTCCTCTTTTCCTTCACATCGGCATATTCAAAATATTGAACTATTATCTTGCGTTTGATGATTTTCTGTGGTTTTTCATCTGACTTGTATTTTTTTTTGAAAATTCACAAATAACAAATAAGAATAATAATTATGTGTTTATCGGTTAGAATCAAATCAGTTAATTTAATGTAAATAAAATCAGAATTTTTTTTTTGAAAATCTTCTTTATGTTCCTTGGATCAATATACAATCTAAAACTTGATTTTCTTGAATCTTTAATCCTGACAACTTTCTTCATTTCCGAAACCTCGTAGAGTCCTGTAATACTAAAGTTTTTGTGTCATGCAGTTTTATTCCAAAACATTCTCAATCCGAACTCAACCTCTGTGGTGTAAGGCTGTAGTATTTACAACTGTTGGTTCATATTGTATAAAATCTAATCAACTTAGTGTTCTTTTTCTTACATCAAATCAACTTCCATCATCTTTTAAAATCTACATTAATATATCAATTCAACAAAAGATCTTGTTTTTTAAGAAGATTATCAAATTAAGATAAAAATCCTTGAATAAACAATATCAGCCTTTATTCTGAAATTCACAAACCTCAACCATCCTTAGTTTTATTTGGATATACTTTCTATTCAATTATGGAAAACTTGTATAAATTCAAGAAATTTTATACTTTTCATTATTAAAAAATGTTCTGCGTTGATCCAGTAATATGAAAATATTTGTTAACTTGATAACTTTCATTTCAGAAAGATTAAGATCTGATGAATAGCTGAAATCAGAAATACAAGATGTGAAAAATAATTATAAAAGTGAAAGAGCAGAATATGGCTTGAAGAAACTGAAGGACAAGAAATGAAAGAAAAAAGGATAAAAGAAACAAATATGTTAAAGAAAATGGAACACTGTTCTTAAGATGGCTTAGAAATGTTTCGAGTCAAATGCAAGGGCTGCTACTCCAGGTACAAAACTGTACAATTGGGCTGTTACTCTAGGTACAAAACAAAACAAAGGCTGTTACTCAAGGTACAGAAATATACAAGAGATGATACACTAGGTACAAAAATTACATTAGGGCTGTTACTCCAGGTGCAAAACTGTACAAGGGCTGTTACTCTATGTACAAAACTATGCATGGGCTGTTACTCTTGGTACAAAACTATACAAGGACTCTTACTCTAGGTACAAAACTACAAAAGGGCTGTTAATCTAGGTACAAAACTTTACAAGGGCTGTTACTCTAGGTACAGAACTATAAAAGGGATGTTACTCTAGGTACAAAACTATACAAGGGCTGCTATTATAGGTAAAAAACTTTACAAGGGATGTTACTCTAGGTACGAAACTATACAAGGGCTGTTGACCTAGGTACAAAACTATACAAGGGATGTTACTCTTGGTACAAAACTTAACAAGGGCTGTTAACCTAGGTACAAAACTATACAAGGGATGTTACTCTAGGTACAAAACTATACAAGGGCTGGTACTCTATGTAAAAACTATACAAGGGCTGTCAGTCCAGGTACAAAACCATACAAGGGCTGTCACTCTAGGTACAAAACTATACAAGGGCTGTTACTCTAGGAACAAAACTATACAAGAGCTGTTACTCTATGTACAAAACTATACAAGGGCTGTTACTCTATGTACAAAACTGTACAATTGGGCTGTTACTCTAGGTACAAAACAAAACAAAGGCTGTTACTCAAAGTACGGAACTAAACAATGGCTGTTACACTAGGAACAAAACTATACAATGGCTGTTACTCTAGGAACAAAACTATACAAGGGCTGCTAATCTAGGAACAAAATTATATACAAGGGCTCTCATGCAAAAATCAAGTTGTTTTTCCCAATTACTCTTTCTAAGCTTAAAACTTGAAAAAGCGCGTTGCATTTTAATAATAAATACCTATAATGCTACAAAAAAAAAGTATGAGTAAGCTTGTGAGGTAAAACCAAAGGCCATTGCACTGCGACACTTTAAAGTGGGTGTTTTCTAAGCATTTGATGAATTATTTAAAGAGTTATCTACATCTCACCTCAGTGCCCTTCAAACATCGACTCCTCAATCTATCAGAATTCATGATTTAAAAACATGTGTCTCCGACATTACGTTAAAAAGATTTTAAAAAAATTTGAATATTTAAGTCTGATACAAGAGTTCAGTTTCTTCCAAGACATAAACATTCTAATAACATAAACATATTTGTTCAGGATGTGTAGTTCTTCAGCGGGGATTATCAGGTAAAAAATAGGAATAAAATTTTGTTAAAAAAAATATTGTGGGCGAAAATTTTTTGGTTTGAGCTGAAGAGGGTTTAAAAAGGTTTCACTGCAATATAAATATACCTAAAATCAAAATAAATTTTTGAAATGTTTGCTACTTACCATTTTCTCCTTGTTACCATGCACTCTAGTAAGTGTTACCATTTTCACCTTGCTACCAAACCATGCACTCTAGTAAGTGTTACCATTTTTTCCTTTTTACCATGCACTCTAGTAAGTTTTACCATTTTCTCCTTGTTACCATGCACTCTAGTAAGTGTTACTATTTTCTTCTTGTTACCATGCACTCTAGTAAGTGTTACCATTTTCTCCTTGTTACCATGCACTCTAGCAAGTGTTACCATTCACTCTAGCAAGTGTTACCAAAGATATAAAGTAGGGTTTAGCGGAGAGTGACACACGGAGAACAATCATTTTGTGTGATTAGGATTGTTGGGATGTCATTGTAACATTTAAACTATTATCAAACCAATACCCTATTAATTCCCCAAAAAATAAAAATCAATTAAAACATAATTAGTATTTTATTGAAATTTTGGAAAGAAAATGATCTAACAGAACACAGAACTTATAGTTTTTATATATCAAAGGTTTACGACATTGGGTTGCAAAGACAAAAAGATTTTATATAGTTATAAAAACATTGTTTTCATCTATTTAGTGATTAAAATATTAAAACTTTTTTTTAAAATTCCGACATGGTTTTATGAAGATTGGTTGAATTAACTTGAAAGGGTTTATTTTGTTATTAAAAGATTTTTTAACTAACAAATAATTTTAATTTCTAATAGTATATATGAATATGATACATGTTCTAAAAGTTTAGATTTTTCCACTGAACAAATAGTTAAAAATTAGCAACTTTAAGTATTGGAATTTTATTCGTCTTCGTAATATGCTCTTGAATTCAAAAGTTCCCGAGTCGAGTTAGCGTTTTTTTATTAGCTTAACCAATCAAAAATTCTTGGCTTGGGACATTTTTGGCGTCTCTTTGAAGATAAAGAGAAAACAAAGTTTAAAAATAAATGTTGAAATCTCAAATGAACATTTTTATTTATATGAATTTTCGTTATCTTTTTACAGATTGCTGCTGTTCCTCTGTATATTCTCCGTTTTCATTCTGTTAACAGCATACGAGTTCATCATTTCAAACAATCACTTTACTAATATACCAGGTACTAAAACCAAGGTTGCATAATATGGCTAGATACTCTGGATGTGCTCCAGTGTAGGTAAAGACGACCTTTCTAGCAATGGACACTCTAAATCCTCATATGACGTCATCAGTACTTATTTTAAAGAATAATAAAGTATGCGGCTCACGTAATATAAACGAAATCTAAAATTAAAAACTTTAATTAGAATGGATTTTTTAGCTTAAATTTGTTAACACAATCAATATTGGGCAATGATGACTGTTACATGACTGTATCTGTGACATCATATGATGATTTAGAGTATCCATTGCAAAAAAAGACGACATTTACCTACATTGGAGCGTATGCTGACTATCTAACCTTATATACAACCTTGACTGAAACCAAGACACATGTTTATGCTTAGAAGGAACTGTGATTGTAGTATCATGTTATTGATTAATTAATCTATTTATTCGTATAATATTATAATATAATTCGTATAATATTATAATGGCACAGTTTATGCAATCCTATGTATTAAATGCCTTACTCCTAAAACCGCTTTCAGGCTAGTATCAATCCAGGTACCACTCAATCCCTCTCGTAGGTCTGGATATATTTACTCTGACATTATACATATTATTGCAAATTACAACTGACGTGTATGTAGATATCTATGTTACAGATTAAGTTCATGTACGTTAATGTAATGTACCCTCCATTTGATGAAGGTTATAGTCCTATTCATAACGTTTATTTACAAAAGTCTACGTCCATTATTTTTAAAAAAGTACCAATTTCAGCAGAAAAATACGTGAAAGTATATATTTCTATGAATTACAAAGACAAATAGCAGCGTTTAACAGTTAAACTAGTGTTGTACAAAGTTCATTTCTGATATTTAACAAAATTGTAAAATGTTCTGTCCGAAAGGTTCATTTTGTGAGTCTATAATCCCTGAACTTAACGAAATGTTTACTCTTAGAGTTAGACGGATGGAATATCCCAAGAGGAAGTCCAGGAATTGGTGATCATATTGTCAACTCTAGACAGATGGAGCAGTACATATACCAAGATACAATTGTAGATCAAGAAATTTTCAACAGAACTCCTTCTAAAGGTTTGAATCAACCATTTAGTTTCTCCAACCCCTCCAGAGACCAAGGGATTACAGAGAATAGTTTAACAGAAACTGAAACAGATAAATCCCAGGTTCTTCTTAATTCTTCCTTGCCAAGCTCTACAGATCCTATAAATGCCAATTCATCAAATTCATCCAGCTCATCCAGCTCATCAAATTCATCAAGTTCCAGTACAGCCGGTTTATTCAGTTCATATAGTACAGCTAGTGCAAAAGCTAAGGCTAGTACACAAGCTAAAGCTAGTACACAAGCTAAGGCTAGTACACAAGCTAAAGCTAGTACGCAAGCTAAGGCTAGTACACAAGCTAAAGCTAGTACGCAAGCTAAAGCTAGTACACAAGCTAAAGCTATAAGTACAGACAGTAAACAACCTAATACTAGTACACCAAGTACTATGTTCTCTACCAAAAACGAAACAGAAAACCCAAGGAAACCAAACTAAATTTTTCAACTTTAAAAAAACAATACTAGTTTCTAATCGTTAATTGTATTAATATGGGAGGTAGGGGTATATGTTATTTGTTGCGCGATTTACAAAGTTTTTGGAGGAAATATCGACTTTTAAGTGACGTAAGCGTAATTTCAAGTGACCCTCCATGCAAATATGCAGGCAATATCTGATTTACAATGGTACCTTTAAAAGCTTTATCTGATCAATTATAAACTAAATATCAATGTTCTCACAGAAATAAACAATTTTAGAGTCAGAAAAACGACAATATCTTCCACACAATTGATCAGATTAAGGTTTCAAGGGTACCTTTGTAAATCGGGCATTGTCAGCTTTGCACGGAGGGTCACTTAAAAATACGCTTACAGTCCCTTTAAACGGATCCCTTTAATTGTTGATTATCTATTTTTTGGTTCAAAATTCAAAAATTAAACAATTTTAATTGATACAGTTTCCCCTTTTAAAAAAATATAATAAGATAATTATGATAATAGGATTAAAAAAAATAATGCGTTTATTATGTTGAACCTTACATTTATATAAATATGAATATAATTTAACTATTTAGATTCAAAGATAAAAATGTCTGTGGTGTGATGATTAAAAAGTATTCTCCAATTATTTCTGATATAGATCTTATTATCTTTCAATCTTTTTATCCCTTAATTATATTGAACTATATATCTATGAATACCAACAAGTGTTAGCGAATGAAAGGCCCCGGAAGTTCATCAATAGAATAATAGACACATTTTTCAAACATTAAAAGTCCAATTGTAATACTATATATTTCTATGAAAGGAAAGTTTAATTTGGTTTTAGTTTTGGAGCTTTAAGCTTGTGCAACGAAATTCCAGCTGGTCTGGTGGGGAGGCTTCAAATAAACATGACGGTAAAATTAAAAGTTTCCCGCATGTGTGAAGACAAAAAAGCTGGCAGATTTTTTTTCAGGTTGTGGATTTGGAGAAAATAGCCCAGGAAAACTTGAAAATAAAGGTAACTATAATTACAAGATACTTTTATTGAAATAAATCACAAGGAACTTTTTTTAAAATTTTTAAAACAACTTATATCTAAAGAAATAACAACAATTGTTGTACAAAATCAATTCATTCAAATAGATTTCAAATTTTTAGCAGATGCATAAGGCATAACCGCTATGCATTTTAAGTAGACCCGGCCTAAAATGCCCCACTGCCTACTGCCTAGGTCTACTACATCGGGTTGCAAAGATATAGGGATAAGCAAAATAAAGTTTGTAGTAAAAGCTGAATTCTATTAATTTTTCTATTTTAAAGTTTTTACTTTTGATTATTTAAGAAAGATTTTGTCGGTTTCATTTCGTTGTATAGTTTACAAATTATTGAATTCATGACGATTTATTCAAAATTATACCAAAATTCAGCAATTTTTATTCATTCTCTAAAAATGATATATTTATACTGTATTCAACTTACTTTGTACTTATTAATCGGTAATTGTATTATTCATGAATCAATTTGTAGTTTTTCTTCCAAGGGACAGTTTAAGTATTTAAGTTACGGTCAGTGTTACCAAAAAAATATGAGATGGTAAAAACCACACTTAGTTTTTAAAATTATCGATCTATAGGCTGGGTGTAGTCTTTCACAAATAAAATGCAGTGAGAACCAGAAAACTATGGTAAAAAAGACGACATTATAGTAATAATTAAGTGTATTTGAGGTTTTTACAAATTAACAGTAACTTTTAAATAATTAACAGTCCAGAGTTTTCTGGTTATTACTGTTATAAAATTAGAATTGAAAAAAGTGAGAATTTTGATAAAGTCGAATCCCTTAAGTCTCTACCTTTTTTTTTGATAACCCTGAGTCCGAATTTAATGAATTTGAGCCGCGTCTCAAATCCGCTGTAAGAATTGTAACTTTTGACATGTCAAACACAATGTAAGAATCTATTTTGAAAGTTTGACTTTTATCTATATTTTCATATAGCAAATTAAATTATAGTTTAAACATATTCATAACAAATAACACCGTATTCTCTTAATTCTAGAATTTCCTAAATGCTGTCTGTCTATTTTCATTTTGAGCAAAACTATCTAAAGGAACTGAGGTTTACAACAAACTATGATTTTCTCATTCCTGTATCTTTGCAACCAGATGTCGTAGACCCTTGCATGCTAATTAGATAACTATGAATTAGATCATATAGTCTATAGTTTGAACTATCAAAGGTTTACACCATCAGGTTGCAAAGATAAGAATTAGAAAATTTGAGTTTGTTGCAAAAACTCAATTCATTTTGGAAGCTCCGGTTCATTTTAAGTACCGGACCGACTTTTAGGCAGCTAGGTCAAGCTGTACGGTACAATTACAGACTATTTCAGGCAAACCGAGACAGTACGTCAAATAAATGATCCCCTGCTTGTAAAATGTATGTGATACCGTCCCTTTAATAATATTTGTTTGCCAGGTCGGGGGGAAATATAAACCAGAGAACTGTGAATCCAGAACTAAAGTGGCGATCATAGTTCCATACAGGTGACTGATCATAGTTCCATACAGGTAACTGCTCATAGTTCCATACAGGTAACTGATCATAATTCCATACAGGTAACTGATCATAGTTCCATACAAGTAACTGATCATAGTTCCATACAGGTGACTGATCATAGTTCCATACAGGTAACTGATCATAGTTCCATACAGGTGACTGATCATAGTTCCATACAGGTGACTAATCATAGTTCCATACAGGTGACTGCTCATAGTTCCATACAGGTAACTTATCATAGTTCCATACAGGTGACTGATCTTTAAATCAAGAGTTCTAAATTAGTTTTCACTCTCCCTTTATAAGTTTATTTTGATTGATCCTGAGAATAGCTGAGGGTAGTTGAACTAAATACAGCTGGTTTAACTACTGTTCTTGACCTTTCCTTGTACCATAACTTTTAACAGTTGTTAAACCAACCTTCAATAGCCAAACTACGTTCTTGTTTTTGTTATTTATTTAAATCTAATGATTTTCAGATCACGTGATGATCAACTTAAAGTCTTCCTGCGACAATTGCATCCTTTCTTACAGAGACAAGAACTAGAATACGGGATATATATTATAAATCAGGTATAACAAGAACTAGAATACGGGATATATATTATAAATCAGGTATAGACAAGAGACAAGAACTAGAATACGGGATATATATTATAAATCAGGTATATACAAGAGACAAGAACTAGAATACGGGATATATATTATAAATCAGGTATAGACAAGAGACAAGAACTAGAATACGGGATATATATTATAAATCAGGTATAGAAAAGAGACAAGAACTAGAATACGGGATATATATTATAAATCAGGTATAGACAAGAGATAAAAGACAAAAGACAAGAGACAAGAGACAAGAGATATTAGAAAGAAAAAAAAAACTATAGGCATGAACTCACTGAAATATATAAACTGTAATTTATTACAGGGTGGAGAGGCACCGTTTAACCGTGCCACCCTGTTAAATATTGGTTTCCTTGAGTCAAGTAGAGATGGAGATTATACATGCTTTATCTTTCATGATGTAGATCTTTTACCAGAAGATGATAGGTAGATAAACAACATTATTAACTTTCTTAAACAAAAATGTCCACAATCTTCAATGAAAAAGTTTGATTCCTGCACTTTATTATGGGTAAAAGTCATGTAACTTTTTTTTCAACAAAAATAATCACAATTTTTTTATTTAGGAACATCTACACATGCTCCGAGTCCCCTAAACATATGTCTGTAGCCGTGGACAAATTTAATTATAAACTTCCTTATAAAGCAATATTTGGAGGGGTTACAGCCATTAGTGGAGATATTTTCAGGTATAAGTATAGGTACAGGTACAGGTACAGGTACAGGTACAGGTACAGGTACAGGTACAGGTACAGGTACAGGTATAGGTACAGGTACAGGTACAGGTACAGGTACAGGTACAGGTACNTAATATTATTATGTCGGCTAGAGTTTATTTTATGAAAAGGGTAAAAGAGTGTAAAGAAATAGATGAAATAATCTGTGTATCCAGGAAGCTTAATGGATACTCGAATGAGTTCTGGGGTTGGGGAGGAGAAGATGATGATATGGCTTCAAGGATAAAATATCATAAACTCAAGATATTTAGAAATAAACCAGAAATATCCAGGTTAAACTTTTTAATTCATGCTTTAAGAGAAAATCCATCGTGATCTCAAGTAATCCTTGATTAAAAAAAGTCACATTGCTTGATTCACATCCTTTAAACCTTTGACTGAGAAAAAATGAAAAAATGATCGCGATATCATTTTCTTTTACAATAACAGACTTGTGTATTACTTTCCTAATTAATACTCAGATAGAGGTTTTCACTTGACAATTGGTAAACCTGACAATTTAGTTAAGCTGAAAATTTGGTAAAGCAGACAATTTGGTAAGCCTAAAAATTTGGTAAACCTGAAAATTTGGGTAACTTAACAATTTGGTAAACCTAACAATTTGGTAAACCAAACAACTTTGTGAACTTGATAATTTTGTAAACTTAACAATTCTGTAAGCTTGGCAATTTTGAAAGCCTGAAAATTTGGTAAATTTGGTAAATTTGACACATTTATCAAGCTTGGCAATTTGGTAAGCCTGAAAATTTGGTAATCTGACAATTTGGTAAACCTGACAATTTGGTAAGCCTGACAATTTGATAAACCTGCAACTTGTTAAGCCTGAAAATTTGGTATTTGAAAAAAATTGGTAAACTTAACAATTTGGTAAAAAATATTTTGATCGCTTAGGTACACTATGCTGAAGCATAAACAAGAAACTAAAAGCAAAGGAAGGTTTAAAGCTCTCAGAACTGGACGGAGAAGGTAAAGGGAAATTGGGAAGAGACTTAGATAATGAAATAATTAGTGTAGAAATTATCGGAATTTAATGATTTTGTTCTTGTTTGGTAATTTTAAATTTTATGATATAAAAATTTTGTTGAATAATGATAACAATAATAATAATAATAATAATAATAATGATAATAATATTAGTAATAATGATAATAATAATAAAATAATAATAATAAATATAGTAATAATAATAATAACAATAATGATCATAAGAATAATAATAATGAGATATTAATGATGATTATGTTTATAGGTATAAGACCGACGGTATAAACAGTGTACATTACATAATACAGAGTATAGAAAATGAACCCTTGTATACAAACATTACTGTTCTACCCAGGGAACCGAGAAAACCTGACAGGAAAATATAAAAACAAAACTGTTACACAACGGGCATTCAAAAATGTGGACCCTCTCTTTACACCCCAATTAGAGTCCATGTGTGATAATTACTAATAATTGTGCTGTTATAGAGTACACCTATAATTTCATGTCGATTTGAACAAATTGAATACTTTTTTTGTTTAAAGCTGTTTTCAAATCAATCTAAATGTCAGCATTCATTAAATATGAATAATGAATCCTTGTAAAAAGGATTAATTGCGATCTTATTATTGTGATAAAGTTTTCTTTGTTTTCGTACAATTTTCTTCTTCTAATTTATTTATATCACATCATATCAGTTTATTTCATGTTGAAATACAATGCATCAACATATTATTCTTCCAGAACCCGAAACGTTTTTGATGTTCTTTTTCTTAAAAAATTAATAGATATAAAGTATTTTGTTTTATTTAAGTTAATTCAATAAAATATGGAATAAATATATTTTTTAATCACGACGACGACTTTAGAAACCAGGGTGGTAACCCTAATACATATCTCCAGTCAAAACCTTCTTCTGGATATTTTAACTGGATGTTATCTTCGTCAGTTATGTCGAAATCAAGGCGACGAGATGCTATAAGTGGACGAAACATTATTCTTCCACTCGGACGATAAATAAATCGTCTCAAAAAAGGTCTTCGGCGGATAGTGTAGAAATATCTCCGCCTTGCCGGATGAAAGTATTTATAGGTAAGACTATGGCGAATATTGAGATGGTTTAGATTGGGTTTGGGTGGAGTTAGTCTCCGGATACCAACTGGAAATGTCTGGAAGGTTGGGAAGGATGCAGAGTATTCTTCAGGTCCTGCAGAAACTGAGGCTCCATATGGGGAGAATGAATGACTCCAGGTAGGGCTGGAATATATATTCTTGTTTTTATAATCATCATCCTCATCCTCATCATTGTACAGAGACTTCCAGTACATTCTGAACATGTTGTATTTTAAATATAAAGATGAAAACTTAGGAATAAAATAAAGTATTGTTTTGAAAAACCATTTTTTCTGCAAACTATTAGTCCAAAGCCAAGAATGATCTAAAGGGTGCAAGCTCTCACGTCAAAATCGATACTTTTCAAAAACTAAATCTGAAAACGAGCGCTGTATAGTTCTAAAATCGACCCTTTCATGCAATTTTTCTTAAAGCAGTCTACCCTGTTATTACCAGTTAAATCTAAAAACTTGTATTGATCTTTACCTTGCATTGGTAGCATTATATACAGAACTTTACCTTGCATTGGTAGCATTATATACAGATCTTTACCTTGCATTGGTAGCATTATATACAGATCTTTACCTTGCATTGGTAGCATTATATACAGATCTTTACCTTGCATTGGTAGCATTAAATACAGTCTCAAACACTGAAAAGAATTCACTTCACACTTAGTAGCGGACATCAATGATAATTTACTATCTTAGTAGCGGACAGCAATGATAATTTACCATCTTAGTGAAAATTCAGTGACGAATTCAATATCGTCATTGTTATTAACATTGTAATACCTAATTTCAAAAGCCATAATATTATTATGTCTGCTAATGTTTATTTTATGAAAAGGGTAAAAGAGTGTAAAGATGTGTCTATAATGTCTCCGCTAGATGAACAGTGAAGACGGACAAGTTTACTCTGTTTGTAAACTGCAATTTTCTTGTTTTACTAAGTACACCTGTATGCAGTGCAGTCAAAACATAAACAAACAAAATGTGAACATAGCAGACGAAACTCTTTCAGATTACAGCTTTCTCAGTAGGTATCACTATACTAAATCAAAGAATTATTTAAAAAGACGATATCGAATTCGTCACTGAATTCCCATGTTTATTGGGACACCCTGTATATCGGGATCAAGCATTGTTCTCCATATTATGTAGACCTTTAATTTCTCTTAGATATCCCGTGGTAGTCCCACCTCGCAGGGATAACTTCAACTAATGGTTCAAGCACTGATCCCTAAATTTAAAAGTGTCCACATTTGATATTGAGATTAAGCGTTCAAGATTAACAATATCAATACAAAAGTTCTGACCTTGGAAAACATTTTAAACTTCGATCTTTTGAAATAAAACTTTTTAATTTAAAAGTTTCCGCGCGTCATCGTATTAGATTCATAATTTTCTTTTTAAATACATTTTACGAATCAAAAATTATTAAAAACTTTAATAGTTTAAATTCTTTTTTTGCCATCATGCAATCGTGAGCCTAATAGTACAAGTATAATGATTTGTTTACTAACCATAAAATACCACTGACCCTGCACATTTTCAAAATGTGGTCGTCCTTTTTGTGCTTTCAAACCCTCATTTCTTTGATGTTTTTTTTAAGATAATAAGGAATACTATTTTTTTTATAAGCTTACAAACTTTCTAGACACATTTTTAAATAAAGACTTTTTTAGTTAATTACTATAAAACCGACTTCATCAAAATCTATCATTTAACAATTTGTAATTTTTTTTACAAAAACCCTGAATAAAAAAATAGAATGATCAAAGTTAAATTTCCAATTTCCCCCCCCCCCTCCCCACCAATAAAATAGAAAAAATGAGAAAATTACTAAGTGTTTAAGTGTGGTAGTGTTCCTAAAGCTAAGACTGCTGCTACTAGAAAGAGAAGAGGGTTTGCTGTTGTGATTGATGTAAACCCTATAAACCAAACTGCACGACGGAACCAGGTTGTTAATTCTACCACAAAATCCTAGATAAAAAAAGAATTTTTACAAAACTGTTTGTTTTTGTTGCATTATTTATTAATCTTATCAATGGATACTCTGATTTTGAGATTTAAGGTTTCATTTTGAATTACAAGGATTGAAATAAAGTTGCAGTCAGTGCAGTCAGTGCCTTCAAACTCAGCAGTCATTTCAGTAAAAAAAATCAACTATAATATTGAAAAAGTGCAATTGCGAAGTTGAACCTTTTACAACTCTTTCTTCGTCGAACTTTGAAATTTACAAGATTTTTTTTCTTCTAAACAATTTGGATTAATAAATGTTACCCTTCGAGAAAGGGAGGTATCTCCTATCAGGCCATTTATCACACCTCCCACCCCTCCTCCTCCTCCTCCCCCTGGTTTCCTGCGAGGTTTATTAATTTGTTTATGATTATTCCCAAACATAGCCTCCATGTTTGACTGGAAATTAGTGGGATAGTTCCTGGGTATTTGCACAATCAGCCATTATATTGATAATTACTCCATTAATATCAGAAATATTATTAATTTGATAAGATCTTAGATTATGAAAACAAACAGAGTTTCTGGGAATACAATTTGATAAGAGCTTAGATTATGAAAACAAACAGAGTTTCCGGGAATACAATTTGATAAGAGCTTAGATTATGAAAACAAACAGAGTTTCCGGGAATACAATTTAACGAGCAATTTTATTCTGCAGCAGAAATCCGTAAGTCAAGCTGAGAGAAAAATTACAATTTAAAATATAAAATGTTTTAAAGAGAAACCCTTTTATCTCATTTATTTTAGATGATACAAAGCCGTCTTTATAGATAGAGCCACTTTATAAATAGAGAACCATTTGAAATTACATCTTCAGCCCCTTTCATGTTCAAAAAAAATATGGCTGGTCATAATCTTGAATTCAAGAATTTCAAGGAAATTCTCTGAAATCCTACACTTTGTGGTTATCCCTGTATATTTTTTAGAAAAAAATACATTTGTATCCAGAAATATATCTTATAAGAAAATTACTTTAACACGTCGGACAAGGGGTGTAAAGAAGGGTTTCCATCGAAAATTTTTGTTGACCGAAGTTCGCGAAAATGAACAAAAAAAATTGTTTAATTTTTGTTCAAAATTTTAGCGTATTTCGATGCATTTTCGTATTTCAACGAAATTTTGTACCTCATTTTCGCGAAATTTTCGTACAATTTTCGTTCAATTTTTGGTCGATTAGAATCGAAATCTTTCCATTGCGCATTAAGAAGATCGTATTTTTGCGAAAATAAGTAAGATTTTGAAGGAAAGGTCTAAAATTTCGAACGAATTTTGCGATTTTCGCGAATGTCTCGAATAAAATTATCGAATTTTTCGTTTTCTTTCACATTTACCTTGGCTGAACGATATTTTCGCGAAAGAGATTAAACGAAAATTTGGAAACCCTAGTTTAAAGTGTAATAATTGTGGAACTATATTTTAATCATCGTGTATTAATAATTAGCAATTTTCAATACATGTAAATACATATTTAATTGCTCTAATTAACATGGGCGTGGTATCTGTTTCCTCTCAATTTCACTTTTTAAAAGGGACTGTGTGCATAATTTCAAGTGACCCTCCATGCAAAGATGGCAATGCCCGATTCAACAATACCTTAATCTGATAAAAAATGAGGAGGATTTTATAGCGTAGATTTTCAATGTCGAAAAGTATTTAATACTGACAATTTCTACATTGTTTCTTATGGGCGAGAGCAATAACAAATGAAAGTTAGTACTTAATTTTTCAAAATTTCAATTCCTAAAGCTGATAAAAAGAACAAAACTGCAGAAATTGTTATTTGAATAGATTGGAAATAAAAATATCAAAATTTTCAACAAATTGCAACCTTGGAAGAAATAAATCATACGAAAATTAAAAACTGAAAACTTTTTGATAACTTTAAGAAATTTTAGACATAATGTCATTGTTTGAAATTATTTTTAAAAAAAGCTGATTTCCTGATGTAATTCCGGAACATCGACATCATATTAGCAGCACCACGACCAAATATTCTCATAGGTCCTACTTGTCTTAATCTTATACAAAATAAATTCATTTTTTACATTAAAAAAATTAAATAAAAGGTAAAAGTGGGGTAAATGCGGTACAGGGCAAGGTGTGGAAAATATAATTTGTCCTAAATCATGTGAAAATATAATTTGTCCTAAATCATGTGAAAATATAATTTGTCCTAAGTCATGTGAAAATATAATTTGTCTTAAATCATGTGAAATTATAATTTGTCCTGAAGAATGTGAAAATATAATTTGTCCTAAAGAATGTGAAAATATAATTTGGCCTGAAGAATGTGTAAATATAATTTGTCCTAAATCATGTGAAAATATAATATATGTCCTAAATCATGTTAAAATATAATTTGTCCTAAATCATGTGAAAATTCAATTTGTCCCAAATCATGTGAAAATATAATTTGTCCTAAATTATGTGAAAATATAATTTTTCCTAAAGAATGTGAAAATATAATTTGTCCTAAATCATGTGAAAAGTAGAAATATTTCTTAATGGGCATTAATAATTGATTATTTTGTTTAAATTTTAAAGGTTTTTGGACTTTTAAAAGATTACACAATAATCTGAGAATAAAATTGAGTTTTTGCTCCAAAATCTGATTTTCTAATTTATATGTTGTTACAAGTCTTACACCCCGATTAATATTTCAAACTATAAATTCTGGTAGATCAAGAAGTTTAAGTTTGAAATATCAAAGGTTTAAACAGTCAGAATGTAAAGATTTAGGGATTAGAAAATTTCTTTTCAAAAATTTCCTTTTCTTACACTTGCCAAATTTTAAACGTAAAAGAAGATAATGCAAAAAACGAAAGAAAAAAATGTACAAAGTTTATGTTAAGCAAACGAATGTATTTTTCCTAGAATCAGATTTTTCCCCAGCAGTTTTCAGTCTTGGTTTAGATTTTGAATTGAGTTTGGAAACAGGCCTTGATTTCAATCTTGGTTTAGGTTTTGAATCGAGTTTAGAAACAGGTCTTGATTTCAATCTTGGTTTCGGTTTTGAATTGAGTTTAGAAACAGGTTTCGAGTTCAGTCTTGAATTTGATTTTGAGATTTTTACAGGATTTAGTCTGTTGCTGGATTTTTCAACCTTTATCTTAGGTTTATTCTTAAGACTGGATATTAATTTGAAATCAATGTTTTGATTCTTGTGTTTGGTTTTGTAGTCTTTTATTTTGTAATTATTTGGTTTGGCAGATTTAGGTTTTGTTGGGAAAATTGGTTTTATAAATTGGGTTAAACCTGCAAATAAATTGGTTTCAGATTTTTTAGGTCTTAGTTTCAAATTCTTTGCTGAAAATGTTGGAGCCGATCTTTTCTCTCTGTATAGGTCAAAGTAAACCGGAGCAAGGTTGAATGCTGGTAAATTAAACTCGTCCTGAGATTTAGATTCGTTAAAACATATCTGGGGTTCAATAAACCCTTTAAAAGCAGTAAGGTTTTGAATCATTTCAAACATTATTCCATATTGACTAGATTTCACTGTTACCATGGTTGTCACTACGTTCTTCCATACTTCTGAAATTTTACGCAGGTTATTCTATCTAGGAGTAAA
This sequence comes from Eurytemora carolleeae, assembly GCF_000591075.1. Classification (NCBI taxonomy): domain Eukaryota; kingdom Metazoa; phylum Arthropoda; class Copepoda; order Calanoida; family Temoridae; genus Eurytemora; species Eurytemora carolleeae. The sequence goes on along the minus strand of NW_019396840.1, from coordinate 80,351 downwards.
AGGTCAAATTCAATTAACATTACTATTACGACTTTGTTACCCCGCTGCTCCTCTAGTTCTGATTTTACGCAAAAAGCTGATTTATTCTGTAACATATTATAAAATTAAAACATTTTTGTTCTTCTAAATAGATCTTCAAAACAGGGAGTTATGATAAAACATATCGATTTCAATCTTGTGCATTTTAATTTAGTTTGACGTGTATATAGCATTTTACTTTAGTTTGACGTGTATATAGCATTTTACTTTAGTTTGACGTGTATATCGCATTTTACTTTAGTGTGACTTGTATATAGTATTTTACTTTAGTTTGACGTATATATAGTTTGAAATAAAATCATGTCTCCGATCTTTAATTCATTATTTCATAATTCTGTTCAGAGTTGACACAGATATAGATTATTATTGTGTAACAGTAATACAATGACAGTTTCATTTTTGCTTTTCTTACACACGATTTTCTCAGTTACTTAATCCAAGTATCTTTCTATCTATCTATCTATCTTTCTATCTATCTATCTATCTATCTACCTATCTATCTATCTATCTGTCTATCTATCTATCTACCTATCCATCTATCTATCTATCTATCTGTCTATCTGTCTATCTGTCTATCTATCTATATATTTAAAGTTGATAAATGATTTCTTTCGCGATTTAACATCTTGCAAGCTAAAGAATGACTATTTCACGCCTGTTTTCACGATAAATACAATTTCACTTTAATGAACATCTTAAACAGTCTCATTTATTGATATGGACCCTTTTTGATCACATACTTAATTTTCTATTTTTTTCTGTAGATTTTTTTTTTGTCCATCTGTTGCACATAAACCCATGGAGAAAACTAGAAGGAGTTTCTTTAAATCATACAAATATGAAACAGAAATTTCTAATTTTTATTAGCAAAAGTCAAGCTTGTATTTTAAAAAAACTGACTATTTAAATCAATCTAGTGGAGAAATTAATCTATCTATAGTTCATAGGTCAAAACTTCGCATTTTACCAAAATAAGGTTAGATTTTATCTCCACGTGAGGATCAATGGAAGACATTCAAAAGTGCACAGCTCCGCTATGTTTGAAAGTTAAAAATGTCTTAATTCTTAAAAACTGTTCATTAAATTACTTCTTGTCTGACATTCAAACATTTTTCTATTCAATTAAAAAAATAATGGATTGAACTATTTATTTTTGCAAAAAAACAACAGTTTTAAGTGCAAGAGCAAAATATAAATATTAAATATTAATTGTTGGTAGAAAGTGTTTTAACGAAAAGTTAATTTTGTTTTTATTTGAATATTCGGAAATCTTAAATAACAATTCTTTGTAAGTTAGCCTGTACATAATTTACTTACTGCAATTCTCACTTTTACCGTTGCAAAACAGCCAGTGGCGCAACTGGGGGGGCGAACCGAGTTTCACCCCCCCCCCTCAGCAAATTTCACCCCCCTCTCGCCCCTTCCCCCCGCCTCCCTCACTTGACCCCAGTATGATCATGATTGTGGCCCATCTTTTATCAAATTTGGTCAATGAAGAAAAAAATACCAACATTTTTCTTCGGCGCTTCGCGCATCATTTCTAATAGAAGTTCAAATTTTTTTCTCGTTTTTGACTTGAAGAAAGTCAGTCATTCTTAAATTATCCTCTCTAAAAACAAGTATATATGTTACTTCTCATCAGTATTATAATAATGTACCATTTAAGGTTACACAAAACCTGACAATAAGAAGAATAAGAAGAAATATAATAAGGATTATATCAGACTATTAGGACTTTTGCAGACTATAAGAGGAAAACTATTATGGATTATGGACAGACGAAATATATAGTCAAGTACTACCAGGAACTACTTAATACTTAGTACTGCATAGACCTACGATTAAGGAATATATAGTTGATAAATGACTAGAGAAAAAATTACGAAAAAATTGTTGTAGACTGTAGTAGGGGACTTTATATATATAGTGATTATGACTATGCCAGGGACTAACAGACACTAAAAGACACTAAAAGAACCGATTTTTTTGGCGCTTTGCGTACATGTTTAATTTACTAATGTCGTTCATTTTAAATCTGTTGGAAGTATATTTTTTTAAACAAAAGAACAAGCTATGGATATGATAAGAATTTGGTATATTATTGAGCACAGGCCATCCCAATTAAAAAATGATGTTTTTTTACTTCAAATCCTGAAATTGCAGCGTTTTTTTTTTGAAAAATTTTCCTACTGTATCCACACCCCCCTTCAGCCCCTCTAAATTTTATTTCCCCCCCCCCCCCTCTAACAAAATTATTTTAGCTAAGACAATTTTGGATAAATCTCCGGGTATATGTGAACTCCCTGTGTTCAGCATTATTTACACTTGGAGCAGAATCAGTGGCAGGTTTCACTAGACTAGCTCCGTAATAACTTCACACAGAAGCAAACAGTGTATAGGGGACATATACAATGATGATGAGGAGAAAATAAAAACCTGGGATAAAACTTGAAATGGTGCAAGTGCAGGGATGGTGCGGATAGAATTTATTGATAAGTTGGGCGCAAGATGGAATGGAACGTTGAAATGTGAAATATGCTGCAGGAGGGAAAAAAAAATATTCTGAAAAAGATATTAGATAAAGATTTTTTCTTTATTTCTAAACAGACACCTTTTGCAATTGATGGGAAGTAGGGCAGATATTTTCTGGGGTATTATGTTAATATTTTTCAAAATTCGACGTCCCCTCTACTAAACTTCCGGATCGACCTACTAACTTTCGGACCTACGCCACTGCCAGCTGTTTATTTTTGTATTATTTTAGGGCTAGGTTAGGTTAAGACTATTTCTGGGCCGAGCGCTGCGGCTATAGACAGGCTATGGGGGCCGAGTGCGGCAAGGACAGCTGCTGGGGGCCGGGCGCTGCGGCCACACGTCCATATATAGCTGTAAAACCACGTACCAGTAGGTCGGATGTGTAGTATAGTGGATTTGGCGTAGGTCAGAAGTGGAATATAGCGGATTTGCGTAGGTCGAAAAATACACCACCCCAAAAGAGTTGGAAGAAAAATTAATAAAGTAGAACTTGCAATGCAAGATAATATATAGGACGTGTACGTCACCCCGGACTAACCAGGACGAAATGGGATCAGTTTCTCCTATCCATAGTCAATCGTCTGTTGGTCAAAATGATTCTGGAATTAACTTCTTAAAACATTCGCAGTTTCTTAAAATTTCTGTTTTAAATTAAAAAAAAAAAATTGTTAAGACGACATTTAGTTTGAACGTTGTTTCTCAGTTTCACCGAATGTTGAATAAAATGCCGCAACTCATGTTTTGTAAAGAAAATAAAGTTAAAAAATTTTCGGGCGTATTTTCTGCTTTTGATAAGATGTCCTGCAGCTCTTATTCAACATTTTTTTATTGAAAATAAAAACATTCTCTGGTGCTAATATACATATTAATGTTTGAATTATGATTACGACTTTAAAAATGTATTAAAATTGTAAAATATCAATAAGTTAGCTTTCTTAAACTTGTATTTCTTGTTTCAGAGAGACATGTTTATTTCCTGAAATGATTATTTACTACGCAGTTTAATAAACTTTCGTGTTCACAATGACCCTTGAGAGGCGAGGTGAGGCGTCATCGGCCGCCGCGCCGAGTGAACGTAAGGTTGTGGCTAAGGCGATAAATATGGCGTGGTTCCACGGCAAAATTACACGTGAAGTTGCGGAGAAAATACTGACGCCGCGTAAAGACGGACTATTTCTCGTACGCGAGAGCACAAACTTTCCGGGTGATTTCACGCTGTGCGTGTGCTTCGAGAATAGAGTGGAACATTATAGAATTATTTTAAAGGACGATAAAATTACGATTGACGAAGAAGAATATTTTGAAACTCTTACAAGCTTGATTCAACATTATCAGGTAGTTCTATGGTATATTCCTAGAGAACGATTTTATCCGCATACTGTGAATCCGCACATTCTAAGCGGATCTGGACCCAGGAAGCCAAAATCTTGCGGATCCAACGGATCCGGATCTAAAGCACTGTTGGATTGAGCGCCGCGAACACCTTGATGTTTTAATATGTTTCAGTCAATGTACACTACGTAGAAAATTTATAAATTTTTAGACAACAATTAAAGAAATATCATTCTGCTTAGTCCTGTTAGCTGTGATACAGCTTCAAGATTATGGAGGAGGGTTTTCAGACGTCATGCAGTGCTAAACACCAAATAATTATATTTTTTTTCTTCAGGCTGATGCAGATGGACTTTGCACAGTTCTGGGTGATGCTCTGCCACGCGAGGGGGGCGTTCCCACCACCCCTGGGAGGGAGGGGAGTGTGCCTGCGCCCCCCAGAGCTGAAGCCCCTCCTCCTATATTTATTGATAAATCTATATTTGAGCAGGCTGGATGGGTTATTAACAGAGAAGATATAACGGTAAGAAATGTCTAAATAATTTTACCAATTTTTTTTTATCTAAATATTTTTTTCATTTAAAAATATTTATTATTTTTATATTATTATTGTTTTTGACAAGAGACGAGGTTTTTTTTCAAGTAAAAACGTTCCTTCACTTGGTCTTTCGGTTCCCTTCATATCAACATTTATTAAAGATCCTAGCCTGGTATCCAAACTTTGCCTGGAACCAAATTTTTCCCCAAAAAGTCCGCCTAGAATTTTTAAACCGAACTAAGATCATTCTCGGGGTTTAAATGAGTTCCCCCCAATCGGTCACAAGGATCATGGATCATGAGTTAAATCGGAAATACAAACAGACAGACATAGATTACTACTTTGAAGATATAGAACATGGCTAAAGTCCTGGAATAGGAATAGGTTTTTATTTTTATTTTATTTTTATTTTTCAGTTGCAAGAGAAGATCGGGAAGGGTGAGTTTGGAGATGTAAGATTGGGAGTGTACAATGGAAACAAGGTTAGTAACTCAACCTCTAGAAACAAAAATATAAAGAAAGAACAAAACTGATGATTATTTGGTAAAATTTTCCCTTCCTTTTCTAAGAATTATAATTATGAATTTTGATAAATTTGGAAGAGGAGATGAAAAATGGGATATCAAAAGACAAATTTTATATTGTGGAAGACGATGCCTGGCCGCGTTAAACTAGTTCCACAAGATTCAACAGAATGAGATAGAACGGATACGGGGCATGAGTACTGATATCATCTCTACAGTCTACACGTGCGATATCGATATTGACTCTAGTTCTGAACCCTCTAGTAATAAGTTATAAGAAATATATATACTGGAAGTTATCTATGCGTTTTATTAGAGTCTGACTCACGTCCTCTATAATATCCTTTTTCATACTTACCCTTCAAAAATTCATTTATTTCTCCGTAAAAATCATTTATTTTCCCAAATTCAGCTAATAACCTTACTTATTGGGGTAAAAGTTATTTTCATGTGAGGGGGGGGGGTGGAAAATTGGACATCAAAAGGCAAGTTTTTACAATCTTTTTGGTACTTCCCCCTAAATATTATTTTTTTTCCCCTGAAAAAATCATTTATTTTCAGCAATTCAGCGAAAGTCGAAAACCCATACCTTACTTCTGGGGGGAAAAAATTATTTTCAAAGAGGGGGGGGGGGGTAATAATTTTTCAAGAAAATGTACAGTATACACCTAGGCTAGACTGGTTTGTATTTTTATCGTAATATGATAAAGCCAGATGGGGTTCACAGTAAAACTAACAAAGAATGAGAAACGCCTAATAAATATTGATCAACCCCTTTTAAATTAAATATATGATTGTTCTTTCTATTTTCTACTTCCTAAATCCTTACTTTTTTGTGCTTCTCATACAGCTGTTGTCCTCGGTCTTCTGAGAGATCGACAAATAAAAAAACCTAAAATGTTGGGAACCCTATACAAACTCCAACTTTATCGTTTCTCATATCTTGTTTAAATTTTTACCCTAACAAATCAGCAATGAAACAAAACTTTTTTTGGGCACCGCTTAATGCTTCCTAACTAAGGTGAGAAGTTGGGATGAAGTTTTCAATTTTAAAAACCCATTTCACCAAGAGGGATTTCTACATAGAGTGGAAATTTCTTGTCAATTAATTAGACGACTTGAAAATCAACATTGAACTATGGAATGATTTGCGACATTCATTTGTCAACCTAATTTTTCAAATATCATTCACTCAGAAGTACCAGTCCTGCCATTTCCAAAATGTGGTCTGCCTTTTTTGTGCTTTCAAAATTACTGGTGATATGAATGATTTTATTCCTCGTATATTTTGGGAACCCAGCTTTACCTAGAAATTAAAACTTTGCTAAAAAGTCTACCAACTCAACTTAGAATTTGTAAACCAACCTATGAACATTCCCGGGAGATTATCGAGTTCCCCAAACATAATTTGAGGCAAATCTGTCATAGGCTTCCCAAGTTCTGAAAGGACATACTGAAAGGACATACAAAGAAACAAAGAAACCGAATTTAATAGCACATGAAATGCAGACCACAATTTGAAAACGGCAGGACTAGAGAAATAGTGATATATTTTTTTCGAAAATCATTCTTGTAGGGTAAGGTTGACAAGTAAATGCCGCAAATTATCAATTAATAAAGACCAACTTTATGTCGTCTTCCAACTTTTAAAAGAAATTCCGCTACTTTTTGAAAATCACTGTATGATCTCTCACCTCACCGTTGGATTCCATATTTGAGGTCTTCTTTACTATTTACATGATAAATAATAATAATAATAATATTTGTTTATGTATTGTATAGGTAGCTGTAAAGGAGTTGATAAAGGATACTGCTGCAGCAGCGCAGAAGGTGCTTACCGAAGCTAAAGTCATGACGTAAGCTCATATATTTTGTTTAAATAAATACATCAAATTAAAGTAATATATTCGTACTTATATATTCTTACTTTTTAGCAACAGTTTTTTTTTTAAAGCTGATGGCTTATTTTAGAATTTTGAGAATTCGGTTTTCTCTTTAGACTCAAGCTTTTGAATTGCTTTTAAATTAATTTTTTTCCAAATAAAAGATATAAATTGCAGAGAATTATTTAGAGATTTTGTGACGGGTGTAAAATTTCACTTAAAGGCATAATCCAAATACAAAGAAAAAAGTTCTTGGCAGATTTAATGAACAACAATACTATATGTTGCGGATTTGATTGACAAAAATACTATATGTATCAGATTTGATGGACAAACATACTTTTTGTAGCAGACTTGATGAACAAATGTACTATTTGTAGCAGGTTTGATGAAAAACATACTATTTGTAGCAGATTTAATGAACAAACATACTATTGTAGCAGATTTAATGGACTAAAATACTATATGTATCAGATTTGATGAATATTTGCGGCAGATTTAAGTGTCACATTTTTTTTAGTGTATAAGGTGTACAATGTTCCCCAGGTTATTCCTTGATGAACCCCGTTATGAACTTAAAAACATCACTCTTTGATATAATGAAAACACTTAAAGAAAGTACGCGAGTTCTGAAGTATCATCTAACTTTAATTTACTGAACTAAATCTTATATTATTTTATATTTATACATTTATACAGTGTTTAAACATAACTTAGCTACTTTTATCCAAACATTGGCCAAACTTAGCACATAAGAATTCAAGGATTTTTTCTTAAATTGTGCGTGCGTGCGGACATTTACGACTTTTTTTGTGTATATTTGGTTTAAGAGAGTCAGGACAAATGTTCAAATGCACTATTGCTCAGATCCGTTCAAAACCCAATGCAGATAATATACATAATTCTAAGTTGGTGTGCACAAAAATCAGCCTCCTATGACAATACTAAGTTATGTTAAAACACTGTTTAAATTTCCCGGAGAGAAAAATTTTTTGTGCCCCCCCCCCCTTTTAAAGAGTCACTTAAAAATTCTCTTCCAACCCCTTTAATCAAGATAAAGTTTTTCTTAAATCAGCTTAGGATTTATAAAATGTATGGAGACTTGCTGCAAATTTAATTTAAAAGTTGTATGATAGTTCGAGAGGGGGGGGGGGTGTCCCCTAAAAAAGATTCCCAGATGATCGACACATCTCATTATCAAGCATTAGGGTAAACGTAGCTCTAATACGAAAATTAAGCATTTTAAAATAATTTTCTGTTTCCCGTCGTTTTTTTCATGGTGAAATTTTAAATATTCAATAAAATAGTTATTCTTCTTAGAATTGTTTAAACCATAAATTGTATTAAATTGTTTGGTCGATTAGATTAATTGATTTAAAAAAAAAACTTTATTGATTTCTTAATGTGTATCAGGTTGATTGATTGGTTAGTTATGACCTGAAAGCAACGGTTTACATGAAGAAAATAACCAGTTTGTCTGATACGTCGGATAACGGTTGGTTGGTTGGTTGGTTGGTTGATAAAAGTCTTGAAATACGGTTATAAAGCAACGGTTATCAGATAAAATAAAAACACATTTCATCTGATTTGTCATATTTCTTTTGTCTGATATTGATTGATTAGAGCCTTGAAACACGAGAACTTGGTTCGACTGCTGGGTCTAGTGATTGATGATAAGTCTGGTTGGAGCAAAATCTATCTTGTCACAGAGTTCATGGGAAGAGGTGAGTCGGATCCTAGATTAGGTATAGGCAAGTAAGGCCTTAAGAGAAATTTGTACTCAGAATACACCAAATTCTTATGAACTCAGTTTCGGGAACATCCGAAACTGGACTTGAACCGAAACATGAAACTGAACCCAGTATTTCAAGATATGGAATAAACGGACAAACTAACTAGACAGACAAGGGAAATATATATGTATATAGATCTGCGTTAAAAAGAATAGATTTCCCCCCCCCTCTTATTGCTCTCTTTGCCTAGTCCTCCCCCCCCCACACTCTTATGTCAAAACTGTAGATATTGTTTTGACATTAGCCTAATCAGATTGTTTGTAAACAGACTGCTAAACCAGTATTTAACCCCTGAATATTTTAGAATTTTTTTTTGTCCAGTAAATAAATTCTCTTAATGAGTTATGTGGGAACCTATCTCAATTTTAAAAATTGTTTAAAGAGACTGTTTCAATATACAGTTTCTTTTTCAGGGGTGTATATTGAAAAATTAACCCCCCCCCTATTTGCGCGGAGGAGCGTACACATTAATTTAAGCTTAAGTGGTTTTCTTCGTCGGAATCGAGGAAAATAAAAGATTTTTAGATTTTTGAAGTTTTGAGGAAATAAGTATTCAAAAGGATGATAAAACTTGCAACGCCCCTGTGTTTACCCCCAAAGCATCGAAAATAATGTCCCCCTTTAAAAAATAAATATATACCCAGCCTCAAAATATTACAAACGACTTTTCTTTGTCCGAAATATTTGCCTGGGTTAAATGAAGCTCAACCGTTTCCTTAAACTTGACAGTAAAAAGTTATCAGACATGTTTTTTATTTATCTATAATTTTAGGTTCCCTGCTGGAGTACTTACGGTCACGAGGTCGACAATATGTAACAAAGAAAGATCAAATTGGATTTGCATAGTAAGTTTTTTCTTAGTTTATTTTTTGAATTTGCCTGTGTTCAGAGGCGTATTCAGTACCAGTGAAATCTTCCCGGAAATAACTGAATACGCCCCTGCCTGTCTTATGTTTTTTAGATATAGTTTTTATTTCCTTTCTTGCTAAATGACTTTTTGTTTTGGTTAAAAAATTTTGTTGATAAAAATTTATGAACTTTCAATGGGGGGGGGATTGGTGAAAGAATATGTAACCTTTTGTCAGGCCTTGTTTATTTTGTTCTTTTTATATTAATGTTTACAAACACGTCCATACAAATTTTTGTTATTCTGTTCCGAATTGACGTCAGATGTGTAAGCCCGGTAGAATATTCATATTGAATAAAATGATTTACATACAAGGCACTTTCATAAATTCAATCTCCTCCGTCTGTGGAAAATCCATTTATAACAAATATTGTGAATATATTTCTTGCATTCAAATTGAATTATCCTGTTGAGCCTCGCAACAGTAAAGGTACAAAATGCGGGGTCTGGTCGGGTGCTCCTAAAAAACGCAGATATGTGACCATTTTTTTCGGCCAGGTTGAAAACAGGTCACATATGAAATAATTTATTCTCGCGTTTGTAATGTTTTAAGAAATCAGGATGTTTTAGCCTTTTTTAATATTTTTTGAAAATTCCCCCTTAAAATTGTCGTTTTTAGTCCAAACTCTGGTTTTTAAAATAATTTTTTTAAATTCTAAAGATTTGTACATTTGTACCCATTCAACTGTAGAATATGAAGAAAAAAACAGCCTCCGGTTTCCCACGACATTCGGGCGACGTCTCTTAAAAATTTTAGTGATTTTTTTCGTTACGCAAAATAAATTATTTAATTATTAGACACAAAATATTGATAGATACAGGGTGTCCCAATAAATATCGAAATTTTGTGAATACATCGAATAGAATTGTGTACCAATGATTATATCTGCTTAAAATAAATAAAAGATGGAAAAAGTTAAAGTAAAAGGATTGTATATTTTAATTAAAAAATTAAAACCGTGATAAATCTGGCGCACATAAATCTCATATTAAAAATTATTTGTCATTTTATACAAAGAATATTATTTGTTTCCAGTGATACCTGCTGTGGAATGGCCTACCTTGAGTCCCAGCATGTTGTGCATCGTGACCTCGCAGCTCGTAATGTTCTTCTCTCCGACGAAGGCCAGGCCAAGGTGGCCGATTTTGGCCTTGCGTCCACCGACGGTGTCACCATTGATAGCGGCAAACTTCCTATTAAATGGACAGCACCAGAAGTAAGTTTTATTTTGCAATATTATTGAAATTTTTTTTATCAATCTTATTTAGGCCCTTCGACTATCGCAGTTTTCCAATAAATCTGATATGTGGAGTTTTGGTGTTCTACTTTGGGAGATTTACTCGTTTGGTCGGGTCCCGTATCCGCGTATTCCACTGGGGGATGTGGTTAAACATGTGGAGAAGGGATACAAGATGGAAGCTCCTGAAGGATGTCCCCAGCAGGTTTACACTATTATGAAGGAGGTAAAAAAATAATTCTTTTTTTTCTCGTATCCGTAAAAATTACTCAAATTTGATAAAGTTAATTATAAAAATACATTAATTTCCATTTTGATTTTAATATTTTTTTAGGCCTGGGATTTGGACCCTAGCCTACGTCCAACATTCCATCAAGCACAAGAAAATCTCAACGTTTTCAGAACCCAGAACCCTCAATAACATGTTCTTCGACTCTACTCTACAACCCTCAATAACATGTTCTTCGACTCTACTCTACAACCCTCAATAACATGTTCTTCGACTCTACTCTACAACCCTCAATAACATACTCTTCGGCTCTACTCTATAACCCTCAATAATTTGTAGATTCTAAGAGTCTTAGACTTTACTCTAAAGTCGGCATTCTTAAACCCTCAATAACATGTAGAGTCTTAACCTCTACAGTCTACAATCTACAGTTTCCTCTATTATTTGTGAATTTTGCGACCCTCAATAATTCGAGCATTTTTTTAACCGAGAAACATAAAACTCGAGGGTTCTTTATACTCCACCAACCCTAATAATTTATGGATTCTTATACCCTGAAATTTTCAATAATTCGGGGTTTTCAAATCCTGACTTCCTTAAAAAAGGGGATTAGAATTCAAAAATGTATTATAAAAGGATCTTTTTTTTTGATCCAGAAAGAATTCCCAGTCGCAACCCAATTATTACAAATTCTCTGAAAAGTTTGTTTTTCCGGTTTCTCAATTTCTTCGTAGTGATAGAAGATCTCAGACAAAATGTCGAGATCATTAGAAATTATCGATCGCATTGATTGATTATTCAAGTGATACTTATTCTGATGTCAATTTTGTCTAGTATAATAATATCCTGAACAGTCACTTTTGCTGTTTCAGGCTCTAAAAACCTGTTATGGGATTTTTACATTTAATACTTAACAAGAAACCAGATTTGGCGAATATAATTTGATATTTGGTTGAGCGCATATTTCTCTAGAAATTCCCAGATCAGAAAACTGGGATGTACATTTTCTCGAAATTAATATTTTCCCAATGAATAAAAAAATGTTGAATAGTTTTTTTGCTGAATTTCGGAAAATTGATAATTTTTAAGGAAAATTAAGGATTTTTTTTCGGTTGAATGTATCTTATAGGATTTTTAAAAAACTTGACTTTTGATGTCCAACTTTTAAACAAAAAAATTCTTGAAAATATATTTACCCCTCCCAGAAGACATATTTGCAGAATTGGTGTTAAAGAAGAAACTAAAATTCAATAAATCTATATTTGGATGGAAATTTAATTTCTAAAATATCTGTTTTTTTCTGCATTTCGGTTTTCCAATTTTTCATTTGACTACTAATCCACCTAAACCCTCTTTTTACCGCTACAAAAATTAGTAATCTCAATATTTGTGAACAATTTCTCATACACGCCCTAACTATCGCTGCTAACTTGATTACCCAATATTTAACATTTTATTTTTGCCCTGTTATATCTATTGTTATTTATTTTTTGTTTAATGTGTTTTAATATTTTGTTGAAAACATTTAATTTAAGTTGCCCAGGTTTCTTTTAAAAATTATTCTTATTTTTTCTTCTTCTGCTGCCTATTCATTTAACTTTCTTACAACTTGTGCTCAATCTGCGGAATAAACTCAAATATTCTTTCGTCCCCTCTTCTCCCGTAAACTTATCTTTAAAAATTCTAGTTTTAAAAAGTTAAGCGTAGGCTATTTAAAATCGTTAGCGATGGAAGGCACACCACATCATTTTCGTCCGCACCACAAACGACGTCACAACTCGCTATTATTTCGTCCGGCATTTGTTACATTATCTTTTAAGTACTTTAACTTATTATATTAGATATATATTGAGACACGTCATGTTGTTTATGATGGTTTCACATATTTTGAAGGTGATGTAGGCATCAAACAATTCATGGACATTTGTAGTTCTTAGTCCCTCAAGCAAATCAAAACCAATTGCTATGTTTCCCAGTAAAAATGTTTTTTACTATATGTAGATTTTAAAAACCTCAGCTCACAATCACCTAAAAATTGCAGCTTGGGAGTAAAATAAGGAAACTGTGTGGTCATGACGAAGATTAGTCGTGTGGACGAATAATAGATAAGGCCACCATATTTTCCTTTCTTTGCTAATTGGGCTTAAATTTCGATTTATTTTCAAACAAAATGCATTTAATAGAAATTCCACCCATATTGAATAACATGACGATGCCTAAATTTGACAAAAGTGTTAAAAGGCAAAACAAATTTATTTAAAAACACAGAAGCAACGCCCCTAGACGAAATAAGTTGTCACGTCATTTATGGTGCGGGCAACCAAGGTGTAATGTGCCTTCCTTCGCTCACTGTTAAATACGTTCTGCGCAAAATAAATTAAAGGATGGGGGGGGGGGGGGTATATATTCTTCTCATTTAATTTTGAGGTTTGTTCCATCGCATTGCTTCCCTTGCTTTTCTGGTGACATAATTTCCACTCGGAAGTCGATAAATTTAAAATATTCTCATCTTTTCTACTCTTTCCAGTACTTATTGTGATACAATTGGCATATTTTTAAATTGTTCTTTTCTAAATTGTACACAGTTAACTGTAGAATATATACACTATACAGTGTACACTTTACACTACCAATAAGGTGCCCAATGTACAATGTACTGGCACTCGATTTGTCAGTTTAAATTTATCGACCTTCAACAAACCTGTAGCCAAACACAGTGTATTGTGTATTGTTATAGTAATGTTGTACAGTTGAATTTTTTCTAATATCATATTTATTAAAATTAACTCACTGTCATGTCTTGAATTAACCGACTGCGGATTATACCTTTTTTTGTACTTAACAAACAGGTTTTGTGATCAAAATGGCGCTCAAATTTGACTCAATTTTGATATTACAAAAACAAAACTTAGGTTTTGGTTGACTCTGTAAGTCATTCCATCGGATGGAGCTGTTAAAATACAAAACCAATTTTTGAGAACCTTTTTCTAACCATCGAGTTTTTTAAAAACTTAGTTTTTGTTAAATGATTTTTAAAGCTTTCTTATTTTTTCGCTTTCTATTTTTACAATTTCTAAAGTCCTAAATGTTACTTCAAGTGGATTCCATCTGAAGATTAGAATCGAATCTTTGTGGCCAAATGTTTGTACGAAAAACTAGCATTAGTTTAATAAAATTTGTAATTTTCATTGATCAACAAATATAGAAGTACAAAAATATTACGCTTTTTATTAATTTTAAATCACGAGAGTGGAATCTCTTTGGGTAGGTATGGGCATCGGCATCGTTTTTTCAGCGAACAAAATGTTTGAGAGCGAACGAAATTTTTCGTTTAACAAGGTGTTGAACTCCGAAAAAACGAACGAAAAACGAAGGAAATTGTTCAGTGAAGTAAAAAAATTATCGTTATTTTACGAACTAATTAAAAACAAAACGAACGATTTAAAATAGTTTGAACACACTTTGAATAAGTATTGCTTTTTATCTTAACGAACGAATTTTCCAAAAGATTTTGGGAAAAATATTATTTTTTTTTACCGAACGAACGATTTTACTGACTGATCGTTCAGTGGGAAAGTGAATGAAATAGATGGAATATAAACGATAATTTTGAGAGTTTTTATTAGGGTTTCTTTCCATTAGGGTTTCTTTGCTATTTAGAAGCTAATCTGAAATCTTAAGGGGGGCTGCGCCCCCCCGAATCCGTCGGGGTGCGAAGCTCCTGTCGCCCCCCCCCCCTGTATCCGCCCCTGTTACAAACAAATTAGACTGTTTCTTCTTCCTTTTAATAGAAATACTTTCTCAAGTAACTCCAACCTCTGCGCAGTTTTAACATTAATCATCATTTAAAGTTTATTTTAAAACTGCTCTGAAGAAAATCTTACCTCAGGGCATAACATCACTTAATAAAATCTAATTTCTCTCTTTAGAGAGGCGTTTAGAGCTTTATACATCTGTTTGGTTGGTTGATCAGTCCACCATTAACCACGGAGTACAATGCTAGCTTGCTTAGCAAGTCCTAAAATTCAGATAATACTGCTTCTTCTCTTTGCCTGGGCAGAAATCATAAAGAGTGATCAGAATCAGACTGGACAGACTTCATTTAAGCACCTTGAACATGGGAAGGGAGAGAACTCACCAAGACTGGCGCAAGGAATGAAAGCTTTGAACACAAAAAGAAAAGGAGAGAAAGGAAACAGTACGTTCAAGACCAAGAGTGGCCCTAAACCATTCCAAGAAATGCCAGTTGTGTTCCTGATAGAGTTGGTCCTGGTTCTGGTCGGGAACCTCTGCACCTGGATGATCAGAAACTATAAAAACTCAATTCCTTTCGTGAGGCTCAACATGATCATTCTGGTCTACCATTACCTAGTGGAGATAGGAAACATTGCTTTAACATTTCAGGTAAGAAAAAGTATTTGGTACTTAAATACGTAACAGTTACAAATATTGACCTCAAATCACCTTTAAGTAGACTTTTATCTGGACTATATCTACTTTATATAAACGATTTGCCCCTAGCAACATCTTTTTTTACCAGCCTCCTTGCAGATGATACTAGTTATTTTAAGTCATCTCCTGACATTGCAAGCCTAATACCTGATGCAAGCACTGAACTAAAAAAAGCAGCAAAACGGTTTCAAGAAAATCGTTTGTCACTAAATGTCTCCAAAACCAAGTATAAAGTATTTAGAAATAGAAATATGCACTTTGACCCCAACAGTTGTAATATATCAATAGGAAATGAGATACTTGAAAGGATTGGTAATGACTGTATGAACAAATATTTCAAATTTGTTGGACTTAAACTTGACCAATTTTTAAACTGGGATTTTCAAATTGAACATATCTCGAATAAAATTGCTAGCTCAATCTTTGCTTTGTCTCAAATTAAGAATCTCTTACCATTAAATATTCGTCTACTTGTTTATTACTCTCTTGTAAGGCCTCATATTGAAAATGGAATTGTTACTTGGGGAGGGGTTAAAAACTCTAAACTGCAAAAATCAGATCTTTGCAAAAAAAAGGCAATCAGAGCGGTTAATAATAGTACTTTCAAGGCACATTCAAATCCATTATTTTGAAAACTGAAAGTTCTTAATCTTGATGATACATACAAACTTTGTGTTCTGCATTTATGCATGGATACTTGAATGATAACCTCCCCTCTTCCCTCCAAAATATGTTAAGTCTTTAGCTGAACCGAATAGAACAAAATCATATAAACTAGAACGGGTTTTAAACAAAAATTTAGAAAGTTTTCCGTCCGCAATGTTTCTAAATTGTGGAATGAAATTGAAATTGACCTTAAAGAAACTAAATCTGCAAAAATATTTAAACAAAGAGTAATCAATATTTATCTTGAGAATTATGAGAGGTTTAAATGAGAAAAACCTAGCTGTATATTGTGTGAATAATTTTTATATAAAAAAACTTAAATAACTGAAACTTTATTAGCTTATTTCTGTTTCTGTAACTACCATCATTAACACCCTGTATTTTAATTTATCTCTACATAAAAATCCCTCTGATCTCACCCTGCCACAGATCACCTGACAATCTCCTTCCTTCCAATCAACTCCTTACCTATCCAAAAACAGATCTTGATATGTGTAACCAATTATATGCAGTATCGTTAATTAACTTCGGGCCAACCACTCAAAACAACCAACCCTGGTTAGGCGGGTCCAAACTGCATGGTAAATTGTGATTGCTTATTTGTAATATCTCATGCTTTGTAGTTGAATAAATATATGAATGAATGAATGACTTTATTCTTTTTAATTTATTTGTGGGTATCCCTGCAGGGTTTTCATTCGTTTTGAAATATCGAAACTATAAAATTCATGCATTGTTTCACAAAAAAAGTAAAATTTGACATATTATAATTATTATTAGAAGTAGTAATACTATTATCAATATCATTATTATTATTTTTATTCAAAGTAAAAAGTGAAACTTGGGATAGATAAAATTAGACAAAGTGCTAAAATATAAGCTTTTTATAGATCTTTTTACACATTTAACCATTATGTTTACTGAGAGCATAGATTTTCCTTTCACCCTTGAATTTTTCATTCATACATTTATAATTATATTTGCCATTTAGGGATGCATAATGATGTTCCGGTCTCTCATCGCTCATGTTCCTATGCTGGTTGCCTTTTCAGCCAGCTTCTTGACAAACTACGTTGCTCTCATCATGGCTGCTCTAATAGTGGAGATGTCTGTACTTCGGGTTCTAGCGGTCGTTAGTTTTGGAAGGTTTTTTGGTTTTGATCCGGTTTTAACCTCACAACTGATGATGTTTTTCACCTCAATCCTTTATCTACCTTTGATAATTTGGCTTCACTCCCACCAGCTTAGCATTAAATATGTTTCTCCAATGGAGTCCTATCTCACCGGAACAGTAGCGACTGTTGGAACTAATAAGATTTTTATTGTCCATGGTGTACAAGTAGTCATTCTTCTTCTGGTCTTCACTATCTCCTACATGTACATAAAGTACTACCTGGACAGAAAACATAGCATTGAGGTCACTATGGCAGAGAAGGCCTCACCCTCAATGGATATTTTTTCTCTAACCGCGCTGATGGTGGTCGCAGTTTTCCAGTTGACTTCAATCTTAGTGATTATTTACTTTCAAAAACAACAGAAAACATTCCCGATTGGTGCAATAGTTACCAGCCTGGTATTCACCATACCCAACTTCTACTTCGCCAGTAAATGCTATGTTCTGGAATATAATCTTCTAGCGCTAAGAAGATTTTGGAACAACAATCATATAAATGTTCCAGCTGTAAAGATTCCTGAAAGAAACCCTGAGACAAGGCCAAACCAAATTGATGTTGCCAGAACTTTCAGTTCAAATATAGTTGCGGGGACAGACTACTCCGAGGCGATGCATGTAGATAGGGAGGGCGGATCTGATCTTGACCAAGTTGGGAAACACGAGAGCTACAGATCTTCCAGCAGAGAAAACTAGTAGAGAACATGGCCTAGGCTGGATTTCGGAGAAACCAAACAGAGTTTGCTATTATGGAAATAATTCAAAGAAATGTGAGACTCTTTATGGAACTTGATTAAAAACCAAATAAAGGATAAATATAAACAAGTCTATTAAACTAAAGTTTAATCCGTCAAAAACAGAGATAAAACTCATTTTTGAAATCTTTGATCGGCAAGGTCAACAAAAATCTTTGGCCTTAATATGTTACAGATTTGCGTTTTTAAAAGGGATTAAACATATAAATGGGATTAAACATATAAAAGGGATTAAACATAAAAGGGATTAAACATATAAAAGGAATTAAACATATAAAAGGAATTAAACATATAAAAGGGATTAAAAAACATATAAAAGAGATTAAACATATAAAAGGGATTAAACATATAAAGGGGATTAAACATAAAAAAGTTCCGACCTCGGACTTTCGGACTTTTAAACGTCGATCATTATGATTATTTTAGGTCTCACTGACATGATAGAGAGTAGCAATTTACTTGTTGTTGTTGTTGTTGTTGTTGTTGTTGTTGTTGTTGTTGTTGTTGTTGTTGTACTATAATAAATATTTTTGTATATATTTGGTTGTATCTAATTTAATTGTTTGTTTCGTTTTGCTGAAGTGAATAGGCATTCTCAAGAAGTTTTTTTAGGGTTTTATTTTTTAATTAAGATTTAAATTTGATATTTAACATTCTTAATCTCAACTTGAATTAGTTTTTAAAGTTTTCAAATTACTGTACTTTTTGCGCACTTCAGTCCAGCAAAACAATATGAAAAATTACAATTTAGTGGGAATGGGTAATTTTTTTTTTCATTTTAATTATATATTTTGCTGTGAACATTAGAAATGATCAATGCATTAAATGCATTAGATAAAAACTTCAAACTGAATTTTTAGGAATATAATTTTTCAGAGGTGAAAATCTGTTTATTCTTTTTTTTGATTTTACTGAAACCTAAATCAAATCTTCTTAAGCAGATTTTCTCTTGAGTGTTCATCATAATTACAATTCCACAATTCTTTGATATTTCACTTTTCTTTACATACACATACTATAAGATATGAAAATACATTATCAAGTACAATATGTGGCGACAGAGAAATCGACGAATCATTTGTGACGTCACAAATGTCAAATTATAACAAGGAGAACAAAATTTCTCACATTAGTTGACATGTTTTCTAAGATTAAATAAAAAAGTGTAAAAACAGAAAAAAAGAACACATAGAATTGCACTTATTTTACTGTAAGATCAGCATTTTATTCTAAAATTATTACTATTATTAATAATTTTGTCGGATACAAAAACTGAATTGACGTCAGAGTGTACAAATTCTCCGTTGACATCTTAAACTAGAATCTATTTGAGATATATCGGTCTTCAAGTTCTTACGTCTTAATTTTTCCTCCATTATCTGTGCTGCATAAAACAGAAAACAAAGAACACAAAGAATTGCACTTATTTTTCTGTAAGATAAGCACTTTATTCTAAAATTATCACGTATTATTAATAATTTTGTCGGACACAATAACTGAATTGACACTTGTGACGTCAGAATACAGCTGTACTTAGAGTGTACAAATTCTCCGTTGACATCTATTAAACTAGAATCTATTTGAGATAATTGTGGTCTTCAAGTCTTAATTTTTTCTCCATTATATGTGCTGCATAAATCCGCATTCCGCTAGTTAGGTTTTTAAAAACAAATCGAAAAAAGGAATTAAAAATAATGAAGCTTTTTTCTCCCCCCCCCCCCTGGCTTTTGAGCGTTCTAAAAGTGTTACTTCAGGTTCGCTTTTTCCTATATTTGCTTTCAGGGTCAACATTTTCATTGCAAAGTGTAAGAAAAGCAATGTCTTTTTAAGATGTGTTTTCTAAACATTTACTTGGTGTTAGGTTATATCCCCAGCGCAACTTCCCCAGTCACAACTTCCCCGAGACATCTTCCCCAACAGCAATTTCCCCAACAACCAATTTCCCAAACACTAACTTCCCCAGTCACTAATTTCCCCAACAACAACTTCCCCAACACTAACTTCCCCAGTCACTAATTTCCCGAACAGCAACTTCCCCAACAACAATTTCCCCATGCAGTAAAACAGCAACTTCCCCAACACTAATTTCCCCATGCAGTAAAATATCAAATATTTCCGTTTTTAACATTATTTCAATGAACAAATGCGCAATTTTAAACTAAAAAATTCGGAACTTTTTGAATGTGAAAAAATCAGTTGGATTAGAGTCGACAATGTTGGCAGTTTATACACTGTCCTCGAAGAAGAGAAATGTTCTGGTGGATCCCAATAAGTATGAGTACAACCACAATGTCAAGGGACAAATCTAAATCATTCTGGAACTTTGTGGAGAAAAGGAAACATTCAAAATGTGTAGCAACAGCCGTTGTGAAGTGAAGTTGCTGTTGGGGAAATTAAGAATTTTACTGCATGGGAAAATTGGTGTTTGGGAAGTTGCTGTTGCGGAAATTAGTGGCTGGGGAAGTTAGTGTTGGGGAAGTTGCTGTTGGGGAAATTAGTGACTGGGGAAGTTAGTGTTGGGGAAGTTGCTGTTGGGGAAATTAGTGACTGGGGAAGTTAGTGTTGGGGAAATTAGCGGCTGGGGAAGTTGCTGTTGGGGAAGTTGTGACTGGGGAAATGACCTAACACCATTTACTTGTCTCTCTCTATGCGAAATTCTGATACTGACAGAAAATATATACAGAAAACAAACCAAGCATGAACGTGTGCTACAATAATCGTTTTTGGATCTTTTTTTATAAAAATATTGCAAAATTAAATTAAAGCAAATTTTAGTAAAATACAGTTTTAAAATCGTGGAAGTTTTATTAAAAGTTTTTTTAAAACAAACCAAAATGATTAACAACTATTGTAACCGGTGTCTACCTTTTTGGGGGGATGAGGTGCCCATCGCCCCCCCCCTCTTATTTAGCTTTGACTGAAGTATATTCGAAGTATACAAGAAAAGGTTTGAGTTCTCCTGGGAGAAGATAAAAGAACTTACTTCCAAACTAAATAATTCAATAAAACAAAACAAAGTTTCAAATATATCAATTTCTTTATTTCTTTCTTTGGAAAGGATTAAAGCCTACTGCAGAGTGCATATAGATTACTATAGGCTTACAGCCGACAGTGGTGTTTGCATTTCTCTTTATTGCAGGAAGACAAAATCCTATTTTATATTTTAAGTCGTTGTTAAAAATCAAATAAAAGGGGCTAAAAGTCCCCCCCCCCCCTCTACTTGTGTCCTAAATGTTTCCAGGGGGACGTCCCCTACGCATCTCTGCCCCTTTAGTAAAAGTAAATTGAACGTATATAAAGCATAAAGTCTGACCGCGTCAACCTTGTTGCACCGGCTAGTCCTGTCCATAGAGCTATGCACCGTACAAACTGGGACCGGAGAGGTTGACCCGGCTCGGAAATTCAAATGACTAGGGCTGCCCGTGCCCCTCTCCCTTTAGGCACCTATTCATGTACGGCACACGCATGGGCTCTTTTTCTATAAAATCAAAAGGAAGAAATTAACTTTTGAATAATTTTTTTATTATATTTTTCGAGAAAAAAATTTCCTTTCTTAATTTTAAACATTTACGTGATATTGCCCAATTTACATTGCACGAACTCGATATCCACAGTGGATACTTTTAGAATAATTAGTTATGGCAGACGTAGCTGGTTTGCTTAATTTTAGAACCTTTGAGAGATATCCACAGTGGATACTTTTAGAATAATGAGCTATGGCAGACGTAGCTGGTTTGCTTAATTTTAGAACCTTTGAGGGATATCCACAGTGGATACTTTTAGAATAATGAGTTATGGCAGACGTAGCTGGTTTGCTTAATTTAGAACCTTTGAGGGATATCCACAGTGGATACTTTTAGAATAATGAGCTATGGCAGACGTAGCTGGTTTGCTGAATTCTAGAACCTTTGAGAGATATCCATAAAGAATTAATCAAATCCAACAACAGATTATTAAATTCCCTGTAGAAAAGGTAGGAATGATCCCACCTTTGTTTGCACATTTCTGCGTCAAAGTTTGGTTTAAATTCTGCTAAAGGATGAAAGGATAAAACAACATGTTTTCCCTTGTAAATTTAATAATATTGTGAATAAATCTTTTTATAATAAAAAAGAAAATATATTCCTTGGACAAATGCCAGAACACAATATAGAGTCCAATCTTACATGGGTAACAAGATAAACCCAGGCTAGACTAGATAGATAGATAGTTAGTTAGTTGGTTAGTTATAGAGATAACATAGTTGAAGAAAGAGATAGATAAACCCAGGCTAGACCAGATAAATAGATAGTTAGTTAGTTGGTTAGTTATATAGATAAACAGTTGAAGAAAGAGATAGATAAACCCAGGCTAGACCAGATAGATAGACAGTTAGTTAGTTGGTTAGTTATAGAGATAAACAGTTTAAGAAAGAGATAGATAAACCCAGGCTAGACCAGATAGATAGATAGTTAGTTAGTTGTTTATTATAGAGATAAACAGTTGAAGAAAGAGATAGATAAACCCAGGCTAGACCAGATAGAAAGACAGTTAGTTAGTTGGTTAGTTATAGAGATAAATAGTTGAAGAAAGAGATAGATAAACCCAGGCTAGACCAGCTAGATAGTTAGTTAGTTGGTTAGTTATAGAGATAAATAGTTGAAGAAAGAGATAGATAAACCCAGGCTAGACCAGCTAGATAGTTAGTTAGTTGGTTAGTTATATAGATAAATAGTTGAAGAAAGACATTTATTTATATTGATAGATTGAAAGTTAGATAGAGATGAGTTGCATTATACACTATATAGTATTTAGCGGTTGCCCATGCCCATGAGATGATGAGTTGGTCTGGTTAGCCCATGGTTACCCGAGCATACCAGTCTTCTTGTAGTTTTTTGTTCCCCTGCAGTATTATTTTATCTGAGCAAAAAGTTTAGAAAATTTTTTGGACGTCTGATCATAATTTACAATTAACTTGGCTGATTTGCCTCAAATTTTGATTGGGAAAGTCAGTAGACCCTCACAAATGTTTTTATAGCTTGGTTTAGAAATTCAAAATTGAGTTGGTGGACTTTAATAGAGAAAGTTTGGTTTGTAGGCAAAGCTGGGTTTCCAAGCTTGTACATGTATATTTATATAATATAGATCTAGATATATATAATAATTTACTTCATACATATTTAGGACGAGAAGTTTAAGTGTACTGCTAGAGCCAATCTACTTAATAAAGTCCATGAAACTATAAATATATATTTTATGTGAAACTCTATACAAGCTCAATACTATAACAGAATATAAACTTAACATTTTCAAACAGAACTCTATACAAGCTCAATACTATAACAGAATATAAACTTAACATTTTCAAACAGAACTCTATACAAGCTCAATACTATAACAGAATATAAACTTAACATTTTCAAACAAAACTCTATACAAGCTCAATACTACAGAATATAAACTTAACATTTTCAAACAGAACTCTATACAAGCTCAATACTACAGAATATAAACTTAACATTTTCAAACAGAACTCTATTTTAAGGAAGAAACTTTATACCCCCATCAAATTAAACAACTAAATTATTATTATTTTGGTAAAAAAATGTAATATTTTCATTGTATAAATTCTAAATATTTGTTATTTTATTTTTTTTTTGGTTGATAATTTATGAATTAGTGTTTTTGGGTCAGAACTTCTGGAATACCTAAAACTTTTGAATGGACGTATAGTTACTTGAACTCAGGAAGATATTGTCGTTTTTCTGTTTTCACGTTTTATTTTTTATAAATCCTAAGTCACAGTTATAGCGAACTACAAAAAATGGATCACATTTATGGAAAAGTTGAATTTCTAAAAAAAATTTTAAATAGTAAAATGTCGAGATCTAAGTTTGAATGCTGCTGACAAATAGGTATTTTGATGTTAAACTTTGCGCATGAATCTATCATAAAATAAAGTCATTTTCTAATATATACATATATATATATCTTGATTGAAAAGTATTTTTACACGTTTTAGAAATAATGTTCCTTTTTTTACAATCTGCTATATATATGTAAATATGTATTTGTTATAACTGGCCAAACGGCTAAACCAAGTTGGTTAACATATTTTAAGGGAATCCATGGGATTAAAATAAATTTTGTTTGGAATTCCCCGGGGGGTGACATAGGTTAACATTTTAATAACTTTATTTGAAATTCTATGGAAAATGCCCTTCAGCTAAAATCAGTATCAATCAATCAATCAATCAATGATATCTATTAAGCGTATGATAGGTCCCTTCAGCTAAAATCAGTATCAATCAATCAATCAATGATATCTATAAAGCGTATGATAGGTCCCTTCAGCTAAAATCAGTATCAATCAATCAATCAATGATATCTATAAAGCGTATGATAGGTCCCTTCAGCTAAAATCAGTATCAATCAATCAATCAATGATATCTATAAAGCGTATGATAGGTCCCTTCAGCTAAAATCAGTATCAATCAATCAATCAATGATATCTATAAAGCGTATGATAGGTCCCTTCAGCTAAAATCAGTATCAATCAATCAATCAATGATATCTATAAAGCGTATGATAGGTCCCTTCAGCTAAAATCAGTATCAATCAATCAATCAATGATATCTATAAAGCGTATGATAGGTCCCTTCAGCTAAAATCAGTATCAATCAATCAATCAATGATATCTATAAAGCGTATGATAGGTCCCTTCAGCTAAAATCAGTATCAATCAATCAATCAATGATATCTATAAAGCGTATGATAGGTCCCTTCAGCTAAAATCAGTATCAATCAATCAATCAATGATATCTATAAAGCGTATGATAGGTCCCTTCAGCTAAAATCAGTATCAATCAATCAATCAATGATATCTATAAAGCGTATGATAGGTCCCTTCAGCTAAAATCAGTATCAATCAATCAATCAATGATATCTATAAAGCGTATGATAGGTCCCTTCAGCTAAAATCAGTATCAATCAATCAATCAATGATATCTATAAAGCGTATTATAGGTAAACATTTAAAGAGCCCGTTTATATTTGAGTGTGTCAAAATTATTTTGTTGCTTACAGTACCATCAATCTTGAACGCTTGAATCATGATGTGGGCTAGGTCCTTTAAATTTGAGGATCAATGCTTGTAACCTTCATGGGATATTGATGAGGAATTGACTTAATCCGTAGATCTGCATAAGATGGAGATCACTGACACTGATCAATGGTTGATCCCAAGATTAACAACACTAAAGCTCTAAATTCTGAACTATCCTCGACCTATGGATTCTTACTTCTGATAAAAAGTCGAAATCACCCCCAGACTAGACTAGACTAGACTAGACTAGACTAGACTAGACTAGACTAGACTAGACTAGACTACACTAGACTAGACTAGACTAGACTAGACTAAACTAGGCTAAACTAGACTAAACTAGGCTAAACTAGACAAGAATTTTCTTTAGATCTTCAGATCCTATTTCATTTACAAAGTTCTAACAAACTTCAAGGAAAGAAAACGGATATTCTGTTTTCATCCCTCT
The DNA here is from genome assembly GCF_000591075.1 of Eurytemora carolleeae. NCBI lineage: Eukaryota > Metazoa > Arthropoda > Copepoda > Calanoida > Temoridae > Eurytemora > Eurytemora carolleeae. Next base: position 54,760 of record NW_019396840.1, on the reverse strand, counting down.
CTCTCTAAAATAGTTTACAAGTTGCACATTTCCAGTTTTCAAATATAATTTTGTCGAATGAGAAAGACTTGATAATGTAAAGAAGGGGAAAATAAAAGTGTAAAATGTAAAGGCAATTTTTGTAAAATACAGTGATAACCAGAAAGCAATAGAATTGTAAGACGACTTGATAGCAATACGTAATTGTATTTGATGTTGTTACAAATCAAATAGTTTTCTAGACTCTTATTGAATCACTAATTTTTTAAAAGCCTTCTTCCTATTTTACAGGTTTCTGGTTATCACTGTATGATGAAATATGTGAATTCGAAACATTACTTATCTTGACATTAGCACGAGATCTATCATAAAAATGAGTAAAATAATGGAATTGTGCTGTTTTAGTTTAGAAAAGAATAATATTTATTTTAGAATCTTCAACTTTAAATATTTGTTTTCTAGATTAACTTTTAGCCTAATACTGTGTTTGAATACAAATAGGCTGTGTTTCAGTTGACATGTTGGTTTGGTTTTACTTACAGTGAGAACAAGAAAACTGTGGAAAGAATGTCGTCTTTGTACTTTCTTTACGACACACTAGGGCTCAAAATGGCAAAAAAACGGAAAAAGCAAATTTTCAAAATTACTGCAATTTATAACATAAACTTGAACGGTATGCCTAGGGAAAAATAAATTTGATTTTAAAAGTAAAAAAAGATAATGTTTTTACCCTTTATTTTTAGTTCATGATTTTAATGAAATGGTTAGCTGAAAAGATAATGTTTTTACCCTTTATTTTTAGTTGATGATTTTAATGAAATGGTTAGCTGAAAAGATAATGTTTTTACCCTTTATTTTTAGTTCATGATTTTAGTGAAATGGTTAGCTGGAAAGATAATGTTTATACCCTTTATTTTTATTTCATGATTTTAGTGAAATGGTTAGCTGGAAAGATAATGTTTTTATCCTTTATTTTTATTTCATGATTTTAGTGAAATGGTTAGCTGAAAAGATAATGTTTTTACCCTTTATTTTTATTTCATGATTTTAATGAAATGGTTAGCTGAAAAGATAATGTTTTTACCCTTTATTTTTATTTCATGATTTTAATGAAATGGTTAGCTGAAAAGATAATGTTTATACCCTTTATTTTTAGTTCATGATTTTAATGAAATGGTTAGCTGGAAAAGTTGACAACTTCTTCCTGGGACTGACACAATAAGAAAAAGGGTTGCAAGGTTCTACTTTGTTGTGCTCATTAGACATAAACTAAAAAAACTTTAGAAAAAAAATTTCAAAAAATATTAATTTTAACTTTCTGAGAACGTTTTTAAACGTTTTTTAAATGCATTATCTTTGAAATTATATAAGAAATGACTGTGACGAACTGAGGGGCAACTTTCAACTGTAAGAAAAAGTTTTCAGCTGCTCGAAGTTGCCCCATTTTTAGCCAAGACTTATAAATTATTGCCAAAAAATTTAACATTTTACGCATATTACTCAAAACACAGAGAGATGATTAGATTTAGCTATAGACTTTAAATGGCGCCATGACAAACTGCTGAAAGACAAACTCCTGAAAGACAAACTCCTGAAAGACAAACTCCTGAAAAGACAAACTCCTGAAAGACAAACTCCTGACAAGACAAACTCCTGACGAGACAAACTCCTGATGAGACAAACTCCTGAAAATAAAATCTTCTGAAATACAAACTCCATAATATCGAATTTAAAAGAATTAAAATCTAAATTATATTCTATTCTAATTATACAATTAGGTAATTTCCTAGAGAACGATTTTTGGACCCCCCCTCCATGCAGTGCTCGGCCCCCTAACCTGTCCTAGCTGCAGCGCTCGGCTCAGAAAGTGTCTTAACTAACCTAACCCATGGCCGCAGTGCTCGGCCCCCTAGCCTGTCCTAGCCGCAGCGCTCGGCCCAGAAAGTGTACTAACCTAACCTAACCCTAAATAGTAAAAAATAAATAATAATAAATTTGCTGGTTATTCTGATCATTGTAATACTTTGCTGCTTGAAGCATATTCAAATTACTAATGATTGAGAATTTTTTCTATGATATTTGCGGATTTTTTCTCCTTAAGTTTATGAATTTTATCATATTTCATTCAGAGAAAAATTTCATAATTTCAGGAGTTTGTCTTTCAGGAGTTTGTATTTTCAGGAGTTTGTCTCGTCAGGAGTTTGTCTTTCAGGAGTTTGTCTTTCCGGAGTTTGTCTTTCAGGAGTTTGTCTTTCAGGAGTTTGTCTTTCAGGAGTTTGTCATGGCACCCTTTAAATATCGCTTCACTGTTATAAAAATAACTAATATTTTGGTACATAAATATAACTGCTATTGTTATTGGTCAGAATGCATTCTGCATGCTAATCAGAATGCATTCTGCATGTTAATCAGAATGCATTCTGGTGAATTTTAGCATACAATTTAAAATTTTATCAGTCTAAAAAAACTTATCTTGGTTTTGCACTGTGTGTTTACATATTTGAATCAAATGCATTGTTCACACTATGCCGAGTCCATTAGCGCCTGATACAATCAGGGTTCAGTTATGTGTTTGTTGTCTATTCTGAACCAATAGTATGGTGGTAACATCTATCTTTCTATCTAGCGCATCATCCAATATGAGATGAATCCTTAAATCGGCGCTAAACAGTAAATGGAAATATTTACTCTATAAACTAAAACTACAGTGGGAACTCGGCATGTTTGATGAATCATGTCAAATCAAATTGTTCAAATATATTCTGATATATGTATGTTTGAATCAATAAAATAATCAAGTTTATATTCTAGAATCCTGGTTGACATACTAGATGCATGCTTGCCGAAAAAAATTAAAATACTTAATGGATTTTTATTGAATTTTTAAATATATCTATTTTTAACGATTATCATAAATATGCATCCAGCATGCGATGCACCCCACATACATGCTGCATGATGAACATAATGTATGATGATTAGTACTTTCTTAAAAACGGATGTCTTAGTACAGTCCCATAAGAGTTATTTCTAGAATTGATTTTGTAAGCATCTAAGTGCAATTAATTGTTTCCGTTTTTGTTACTCTTGAGCAATAGTGCCACGCTTAGGATTTTGTAAATTGTAATTATTACAACTCGTTTATTTCTAAAAAAGGTTTAGGTCAGATTAAAAAAAAAGTTCAGCTGCAAGCAACCAAATTCTTTTAAATAAAATATAAAGCAGACAACAAGAATTCCACTGTTTTTTGTTTCCCACTGTATATGTAATATCTCTTAGTGTTTCACAGGGATGTTTTTCACAAACGGCGACTTCCTAAGGGTATTTTACCAAGTGGCAACTTCCCAAGGTAGCGCTTGAACCCGTAGCCTGTTATAGCCGCAGCGCTCGTCCCCTATCCAATCCTTGCAGCAGAGCTCATTAGAGATTTGCCACTTGGGAAATTGTAACTTGAGAAGTACCCTTTGAAAAATACCTTTAACACCATTCACGTCACAGCTACCCGCTTAAAATCAAGATTGATTCTTTGATCTTCCAATTTAAAACTTTTTCTTTGTTTTCCCTGTAAATTGTAAAAGTTTTTTAACACTTTACACAGTTGATATTTTATAAACATTCTCTAGTTAGTAAAATAAATTGCATTTGCAGCTGCTATTTTTTCCTCGAACTTCTTATAGGTTTTAAGTTAAAAAATCACGTTTTTCTATTAGAATTTTCAAACTTTTAGAATCACCATATCAAAATATTTTGTTTTTTGAAACTCACTAACAAAAATACATTAACAAAAACATCAAAAACTGCATTCATTTTATCATCATAATACAATTTTGAGGTCTGAATATATTGCAGTAATCAGCAACTATTATGTTCTTAAACCATTGTTTCAAATTTCCACATTTTTTTTCTAAATTTACCATCCATGTATTTTACAAATTGTGATATCTTTAAAGGACTTTTTATCCTAAGTTTCTTTCTGCACACTCCAGAGCCGGAAATTAGAGTAGAGTTTAACGAAACATTATAAAATAGAACGTAAAATAGAAAATTATATATCTTGCCAAAATATTAGTATCTACAAAATGTTTTCCCCATTCGCGAAACCCGGTTTACTATACTAGGTTCCATAACGATACCCTGTCTTAAGTTCTGGACTCAGCTAGTGTTGGCATCTTTACAATAGTTACTCAAGGGTGTTACAGAAACCAATTCCAACTCATAAATCATTTTAGGTACTTTATCATTCTTACTCACTTCATCGTGAATTTCACAATAAACGTGCTTTAAAGTAATCATCGTGCTAGAATGTTAAATTAGCTGTAAATTACAGCACATTTTCTCCAAAAAAATTAGGACATTTCCAAAGTGTTTTTTTTTAATTGAAATGAAAATAAAATTGAAATATACTTTATATTTTGGCTTCTGCTTTGTTTCAAAGCTTATTTGATCTATAGAAATAGCTATTTGAAATTAGACAAGTACACAAACTTTTCATAAAATTACCTATAACACATTTATTTAGGCAAAGGAATTGAGCTTTTGCCACAAACTCAGATTTTCTAATTCCTTTAACTTAGCAACCCGTTTTCCTAGACCTTTGATATTTCAAACTATTAATTCTGGTAGATCATATAGTCTAAATTTGAAATATCAAAGGTCTACACCATCAGGTTGCAAAGATATAAGGGTTAGAAAATTGAAGTTTGTTGCAAAAACTCAATTTCTTTCTGTCCAAAAACTTTATAACACTGCGAACCAAAATTACAGTGTTATAAATAGTTAAAATGTTCTTAATAAAAATTGCAAGCATTACTAAATATTTACATTTTAAACTTTTTTTCTTATCATATATCTACCTGTAACTCTCCGTTAACAGAGGGGCATTTTTTATACAAAGCGTTAACCTTTAAACCTATGTATGGGCTAAAATGATTGAGTTATCTCTGTTTTGATTTCTATAAATTGATTATGTTGCACTTTCTTTTAAAACGTGACAATTGCTGGCGCGGGTTTCTTCCTACAAAACAATAGAGGATTTTTTTTTATCTTGAACACTTATTAAAAACTTTTTAAGCAAGAGCACGAGGTTTTATTAATCAGAGTATATGATATAGGTATATATTTAAATAAACAGATATTTATTTCAATGAGTAGATATGCTCGAGTTGAAGGATGGAGACTCCATGAATCCTGTATGGCTGGCACACTTTTCAGGGTTCAATTTTGCAACACGCGACTGGCGGGTCTTGTCCATAGTTTTCTTGTTCGGAGATTTTCCTCTTTATCTTCGAGCACTTCTTGAATTTAGCCTCTCCTCAGATTCCTGCTTCTATATCTCCTAGACTGTGCCCATTTTCTATTTCAATAATAAACATTTCTCTTTGTCACAAACAGACAGCAACGTATCTATATATATACTTTGCTTGTCTGTCTGTCCGTTTGTATCCAATAAACGTCAAAACGGCAGAGCCGATCGGGCCCAATGTTTTTGTGGAACCTCGCGTGACCCCAGGGAAGGTTTCTGGATGATCAAATTTTCTAAAATTTGCCCCAATTAAAATAATATTTTTGAAAATTTGAAAAACAACGAAATTTTTTTTCGTTTTTGTTTTACAATGTACACAAAGAAAACATGTTCACGATGAAAATGGAAGATGGGCGTGAAGCGGCCTAATAGCCTAGTATATAAAGATAAAGTTGTAATCACTGTTTGTTTGTCAGATCATAACTCAGGACTTTAATATAGCTTAAAATCGTTCAAGTGCGGGTAAACGGCGGGAGTAAGTTTTAGTAACCTTGGCAGAGCTGGGTTCCCAAGCTAGTCTGCAATATTATATAAAAAGGGCAATATATATATGTATATATACATTAGAATTTACCAGATTCTTACCATAAAGGAATAAGTGTATAATTTTATACTGGAGTATACTTTTAATGGAGTATACTGGAGTATACTTTTACTGGAGTGTACTTTTACTGGAGTATACAATTACTGCAGTATACTGGAGTATATAAGAGTATACTGGAGTATATAAGAGTGTACNTATAAGAGTGAACTATAGTATATAAGAGTGAACTATAGTATATAAGAGTGAACTATAGTATATAAGAGTGAACTATAGTATATAAGAGTGAACTATAGTATATAAGAGTGAACTATAGTATATAAGAGTGAACTATAGTATATAAGAGTGAACTATAGTATATAAGAGTGAACTATAGTATATAAGAGTGAACTATAGTATATAAGAGTGAACTATAGTATATAAGAGTGAACTATAGTATATAAGAGTGAACTATAGTATATAAGAGTGAACTATAGTATATAAGAGTGAACTATAGTATATAAGAGTGAACTATAGTATATAAGAGTGAACTATTGTATATAAGAGTGAACTAGAGTATGTAAGAGTATACTGGAGTATATAAGTATACTGGGGTATATTAGAATGAACTAGAGTATACCTGACTACAAAGAGAAGGTCTAATGAATAAGAATAGATGTAAAGATGGGAAATGTTTAGAAGTCTGCCCACGTGTAAGACTCTGCATTGAATCATCACTTCTTATCTTCTCCTGCAGTAATGGTCTAGTGCAGGGAAACTTCTACATAGTTATTTGGTTTCCTCGGATAGAATAAGGATTGTATCTACATTCTATGTTGATTTTAATGTGCACTTTACATTGTACACTTTGAGTTTAAAAATAGACTGAGCTGGTAACTTTTGATTTAAATCTTTTGTTGATCTGCAGATTAATTTAACCTTTACTTAATATCCGCAGTTTAATTGAACCCTGAAGGCATAACAGAAATGAAGATAAAAGTGCTCACAGTGGATATCGACGATCGGGATTATGAGTATGTACATACTTGAAATTTGTTGCATAAATTTCAGAGGCATCTTAACCTTTGTTCAGAATTTCCTATTTTCCTGTGACTTTTATTCATTTTCCCTTTTTAAAAAAAGTTATGCTATTTAGTTTATTTTCTAGGTTGCACGGTGTGTCTATTGTTGGGTTAAAGGGGTAGACCGGCTATGTTAGGTAGTTAAACTGAGTATGCAGTGTTGTGGACAAATTCTTTAGGATTCATTTGAGACATTTAAAACTTTTTTAAGATCTGTCAATCCTGAGTTTGAGCGCAAAATCGAAGTTCAAAATTGTACTTTTGGGTGGATACGTTTTCAGAATTCCGTTCCACAACACTGCAAACTCAGTTTAACTACCTTACATAGCCGGTCTGTCCCTTTAAGGGGGAAACCTAATCCTAATATTTGAACATTCAAGAAGTTAATAGTAATTTACTTATAGTATTTGTTAATGTCATTTTCCCCTTCTATATTCGATATTTTTAGACATCATGCTGTGTCACAAGAACCCCTCTCCTTAACCCTGAAAGAGGGTTTGTATGTCCCCCCCCCCTTTCAGTATTTAACCCAAAACGCTCTCACTTTTTTAGTGCTTAGGGGTTTTTTGGAACTGGGTTTGGTCAGATGTGTCGGAAAGCCAGAAAATTCTTTTTTATCCTAGACTGTTATAACTCCAGACCTCCCAGACATGTGAAGGTTAAAAATAGATTCTATTTTTCATTTTCTTTCCCCTCCCCCCTAATATCCTGAAATCTAATAAACAACCAGGATTAGTAATTATCTTGCTGTCAGTCCTATTTATCTTTCATAATTACAAACAGTCGAAAAGTGTGTGTATACGCTGTACAGTGTACATGCACTGTACACTGTACTGAAATATCAAGGAATGCCCAGAGAAGTTCGAAAAATCATGCGCTCTCGGCCCCCAACTGTTAAGTTTTTATACCTAAATACTAAACACCATAAAAAAAAGTCTCCCAGAGCTTTGACATATAAAAATAAAAAAACCTTAGAAATATTCTGATCCAATTGCGCTGTGGCTAGGGTGCCAATTGATGTCGCATTGTGATCAAAAGTAGCATATTGTGGTCTATTAAGATTCAAGGTTGTGTGATGATGATTTAAGATTTTATGAAAGAATTAAAGAAAAAAAGATGGTCAACATTTCTTTTCAACTCCTCACCCCATTCTGTACTTCTGTCTAACTCTTACAGCCATTCCTTTCCCCCCCTCTCTCTCTCTTCTTCCACTTTCTGCAAACTCACAAGTTGAAGATTGTAAGTTTAGATTGAGATTGTGGTCGTCTAGCTCCGGGTCGAGATCTAATTCAAATCTGATACAGGGATACCCACAAAGGATCAGGCTTAAAAAATTTAATACTATTGTTCTGATTTTTTAAAATTTCTTTTTTCTTTTATACATGGCTTCCAACAGCTTTAAGAGTCAAGTTATTTTTAACAAATCATTAAATAGACCAATTGTTTAGAGACTTTTTAATGCAAAAGCCCAAATTATACATTTAAATCGTAATAATTTAAAATTTTAAAGTCTTCATTTAAAAATACTGTTTTGTTGGTACACCCCACAATATCCCCCTGATAACCAACATTTAAACTAGAATTGGTTCCATACTCTCTCCCCAGCCAACACTCTCTTATCTTCTATTATTGTTGAGGAAATATACAGGGTGTCCAACCACAAAACATGACAGCAGTAAGATGATTTGAAAGTCGTCTTTGACATTGAAATTTATTTGTGACATTCAGTCGTCAACCTCCATTAACATGTATGATTCTTAAAACAAGAACCACTAAATTGTGGTCTTCCTTTTTGTGCTGTCAATATTACCGGAGATATTAAGAATTTCGTTCAGATTTAAATTTTATCAAAAATCAAAGACGACCTTCAAGTCGTCTTGCTACTGTCATGTCTCAGGGGACACCCTGTAGTTGAACACTAACTAACCTTTAATGTCCTATTGGAGATGGTGCGAGGCTTGGTTAAATCAGGAGTGTGGTTTTTCTACATTTACTTTAAGGTATGGAGGATTTTAAAGGAGGGGTGGGCGGCGAAGGGGGGGGGGGGGAGAAGGGTTGTTTGAATTTTAAAATCGTTCAATCATTTTTACGTTAATAGGCTTTTAGGCCGGGCGCTTTGCTTTCCTTTTTAAAAAAAATTATTTTGTAAAGCTTGAAGCTGTCCCCTCTCCCTATATAGACTTGGCGCCACCAGTTCAAAGCAAAGAGAAGAGGGTTCAATTTAATTTTAATCCTAAGAGAAAAGTCATTTCATTTTGCTTAAACGGATATTTTGTAAAGTAAAGAACTGTAAAAATTAATATCAATTCAAAATTAAAGACGATATTACAGGAAACAAGAGTTTCTAATCTATATATCTCAGTGTCAAAGACCTTAGATATTACAAGCTTTGAATTCTCTATAGGATCAAATAATCAAAGCTGAAAAATTAAATGTCAATGGTTTACACCATCAGGTTGCATAGATTCGGGATTAGAAAACTTGAGTTTGTGACATTTCCTCGATACATTCCCATGTTTAGTTTGACACCCTTCATAGCTGGTGTATTCATGTTCTGTATAGAGCCGAGATTAAAGAACCACAACTAATATAGCTCGGTTATATCCATAAATTTTGGAAACTGTAGTTCTCTAGGAATTGGGATGAGAATTTAAATTACTACATCTGCATTACCCTCAAATACAAATGTTACAACTTGCATTCTAAAATTTAAAAATTATTTTTTTTCTTGGATAAAATTTATTTGGTTTGGTTTTTGTATAACAGTATAATAGACATTAACAACTTTTTAAATTAAGAAATGTAACTTTATTCTTAATTCTTGCTTCTGATTTTTCATGACATGACAATATAATAAATTGGTATTTTATTATAAAATTTTGAACAATTTTGAAGAATTTTTGATAAATGGCTATCATAATGGAAATATTCAGATCAGGAACTTTATTTAAAAGGTCTCATCATATATATTGGGTATAGCCCTGAATACGCCAAACTAAAGTAAAATGCACGTTTACATGTTTTCAATCTATTGCTTATCTTATTTAACTGCTATTGAGAAGAAATTTTGCTTTTAAATGTTTAAATGAACCGGGATTTTTTTCATCTCATAGCACATTACTAGAGGAACTAGACACAATGTCGGACCAGTAATATCTCTTAATTTTAACCTTTTCCTTTCTCTAAACTGCGTAAATCCCAAGATTGATCAATTTCTTACTTTTTACCCGCAATAAATTTGCGTCATGTATGGTAAAGAATTCCTGGATATCCATGCTAGAATATAGAGTGTAAAGGATAAGAGTATAGAGTTTGTTGGAAACTATTTTTTAATCTAAACTTGAAATTTCCTATCAGTGGTGTTACTTAGAATATAAATTTAACCCAATTGTCAATTGTGGTATAGTTGTAAAATTTGAATTCGTTGTAAAAGTATTAAGTGAAAGGAATTGAGTTTTTGCCACAAACCCAGATTTTCTAATTCCTGTAACTTAGCAACTCTTAAGTTTGAAATATCAAAGATTTACACCATCAGGTTGCAAAGATAAAGGGGTTAGAAAATGTTCGTTTGTTGTAAAAACTCAATTCCTTTGACACATAAAAAAATTTACTTTACCCTTTGCTAAATATTTATGTATTCTCACCATATGTGTTTCAAAATTAAAAATGAATTCATCTTAAATTCGGATCCTCATCCTAGATGAATCTTTTCAGTCTCTCTTAATATTTTGATCTTGATCAGCCTGCCTATTGGTGCAGAAAATGGGTTGGCTCTAGTAGACTAGTATCAAGCAACGATTGGTCTTGTCTCTCGCTAAGCTCAGAATGTGGTTAAGTTGATCCCGAGATCGAATCCTTTATCAAGTAAAATCTTCATAATTTCTATTTAGATAATTTCTAGCTATAGTTGGCAGGAAAACTTGTTTTCTGTATTGATGTAGATGAATAGGAAGTTGAACCCGAGCTTAAACTTTGTTCAGATTGGTCAACTTTCTCCTGGTTTCATTTAAACTAGAGTTTAGAAACACAACTCACGTTGCTTTCATCTTTTATATTAGGCAGGGTTGTGAACTAGAATATACTAGAGTTTAGAAACACAGCTCACGCTGCTTTCATCTTTTATATTAGGCAGGGTTGTGAACTAGAATATACTAGAGTTTAGAAACACAGCTCACGCTGCTTTCGTCTTTTATATTAGGCAGGGTTGTGAACTATATGTTTGCAACCCGATGTTGCAGACTTTTTTATATCAAAAACTATAAATTCTGTTAGAAAAAGTAGTCTAAGTTTGAAATATTAAAGGTTTACACCATCAGGTTGCAAAGATATACGGATTATAAAATTTAGATTTTTGACAAAGACTTAATTCTTTTCACTTTTCATCAATAATCGGAGGGATTGGATAAAGATTTCAGATCCTGTTGGATCGAATACTTCTTTAGGATAAAAAAATAGTTTTTGATGACGGGTTATCATATCATGAACATTTCTAACAAAACACAAAAAAAAACTCGAGTATCATTGAAAAATGTTGTAAATTTTTGCATAAAGAAAAAAATTATTTAATTCGGTGATAATTTTCTAATCGTTATTTTGAATACAAATAGCGCCGAAAAGAAACAATTTGTCATGGTAGGAAAAAGGCTGAAGATTAGCGATATTAAAAATGTAGAGTTACAAAAAAAGCTAATCATGCGTTGGTCCAACCTTTCCCACTTTCGAAATGTGCACTGTAACAGTACCTTAATTAGATTGAACCTGAAGCTAATTCTAAAATGTTTTCTAAAATTGTACTCTTTGAACACACAAATTTTATATAGAAAAGTTCGCCAAATTCAATTATGAGTTAGAAGGAAAAGTTAGTTCTTCATTTTGAAAAATACATTATTATTTTTCTTGTACGGTATTAAGACAATTTTAGAAATAAAATGAAAATAGGAATAGTTGTATTATTTCATTATTTTCTGATAAATTTATATCTACACGTTACATATAAAATAGATATCTCTGTTTGTTTGTATGTCCGATCATTACTCAAGAACCCCTTGACCGATTTGCCTCAAATTTTGATAGGGGAACACGGTAGAACCTGGGGAATAATCTTAGCTTAGTTTAATATATATATTGTATATATTTTTTTTTCAACTTCACACTTTTATTTTACAAAGAAATTTACAATTTATTATGTTTCATGCTTTGCCAGCAAACTTCAATATGTATATACATAATATATATTGGGCCAATTTTTTAATAAATCCTCTAAATAATTATGGCTTGAAAACAACATTTTTTGTTTTAAGAAAAAAGGCCTTGAAGCCTTGAAAGCTTAGCTAATATAGGTACGCGAATTATATTACTTTTTTCGTGAACACTTTCTTTGAAACATGATCTGATGCTAGGAATTTTTAAACCGTTCTTTGATAATATTAAACTTGAGCCCTGCCAGGAACAATTTAAAACTTCTCTCTTAGATCAATCTGTCTCATGAATCAAGAGATAGAATTTAATTTATCAAGCTTGGAGTTCACTGAGGCTAAACAGGAACAAAACTAATTATGTAGATTTCTTTATTCTCAAATACCTTTTTAAATCCAGATAATTGCACCATTAGTGGATAATTAGACAATTGTTTGGGGACAATTACAGTTGAAAATCTTTTAATTGAACATTAGTCAGACTAACACTTGTTGGAATTTACAACGCATTTGCTCCACAAAACTTCTATATTCATGTATTTTTGCTCCTTAAAACTTTTATATTCATGTATATTTGCTCCACAAAACTTCTATATTCATGTATATTTGCTCCACAAAACTTCTATATTCATGTATATTTGCTCCTTAAAACTTCTATATTCATGTATATTTGCTCCACAAAACTTCTATATTCATGTATATTTGCTCCACAAAACTTCTAAATTCATGTATATTTGCTCCTTAAAACTTCTATATTCATGTATATTTGCTCCACAAAACTTCTATATTCATGTATATTTGCTCCTTAAAACTTCTATATTCATGTATATTTGCTCCTTAAAACTTCTATATTCATGTATATTTGCTCCTTAAAACTTCTATATTCTTGTATATTTGCTCCTTAAAACTTCTATATTCATGTATATTTGTTTCTTTCTTCTTATGACCATTAAAACGGAGAAACCAATCAGAATTTCCCCAATAAAAATAGAATTATAACATCATATTTTTCAGATAACTAACATCTAGCTACATTAAAATAAAATAAAATTAGTGTCGCACAATACATCATTTTCTAATAATTCAAAGCTTTTTTAAAATTATTAGCCTTGTAAACATTCGAAAAGAAACATATTGGCTTCTTCAAATTATGTTTCTATAAACTCACTTTTTAAATCAAATTATTCCTTCAATTCAATTCAAATATCTGCCTTCAAACTATGCCTTTCCTTCATATGAGTCCTTTCCTTTAAGTCATATTTTTTATTCAAACCGTCATCTTTTCCCTTCAAAACATCATTTCTTCCCTTTTAAACCATCATTTCTTCCCTTCAAACCATTATCTCTTCCCTTCAAACCATCTTCTTTTCCCTTCAAACCATTATCTCTTCCATTCAAACCATCATCGTTTCCCTTCAAACCAGTATCTCTTCCCTTCAAACCTGTATCTCTTCCCTTCAAACCATCATCTCTTACATTCAAACCATCATCTCTTCCCTTCAAACGAGTATCTCTTCCCTTCAAACCATCATCTCTTACATTCAAACCATAATTTCTTAGCTTCAAACTAGCATCTTTTCTCTTCAAACCATTATCTCTTCCTTCAAACCATGCTAATTCCCTTCAAACCATAATCTCTTCCATTCAAACTATCATCTCTTCCCTTCAAACCATCATCATCTATTCCCATAAAGCCATCACCCCATTCCTTCAAACCACCATCTCTTCTCTTCAAACCATCATCTCTTCCCTTCATACCATCATCTCTTCCCTTCAAACCATCATCTCTTCCCTTCAAAGCATCATATCTTCCCTTCAAACCATCATATCTTCCCTTCAAACCATCATCTCTTCCCTTCAAACCATCATCTCTTCCCTTCAAACCATCATCTCTTCAATTCAAACCATCATCTCTTCCCATAAAGCCATCACCCCCTTTCTTCAAACCATCATCTCTTCCCTTCAAAGCATCATATCTTCCCTTCAAACCATCATCCCTTCCCTTCAAACCATCATCTCTTACCTTCAAACCATCATCTCTTCCCTTCAAAACATCATCTCTTCCCTTCAAAACATCATCTCTTCCCTTCAAAACATCATCTCTTCCCTTCAAACCATCATCTCTTTCCCTCAAACCATCATCATCTCTTCCCATTAAGCCATCACCCCCTTCCTTCAAACCATCATCTCTTCCTTTCAAACCACCATCTCTTCTCTTCAAACCATCATCTCTTCCCTTCATACCATCATCTCTTACCTTCAAACCATCATCTCTTCCCTTCAAAACATCATCTCTTACATTCAAACCATCATCTCTTCCCTTTAAAACATCATCTCTTCCCTTCAAACTATCCTCTCTTCCCTTCAAAACATCATCTCTTACCTTCAAACCATCATCTCTTCTCTTCAAAACATCATCTCTTCCCTTCAAACCATCATCTCTTCCCTTCAAACCATCATCTCTTCCCTTTAAAACAATCTCTTCCCTTCAAACTATCCTCTCTTCCCTTCAAAACATCATCTCTTACCTTCAAACCATCATCTCTTCTCTTCAAAACATCATCTCTTCCCTTCAAACCATCATCACTTCCCTTCAAACCATCATCTCTTCCCTTCAAACCATCATCTCTTCCCTTCAAACCATCATCTCTTCCATTCAAACCATCATCTCGTCCATTCAAATCATCATCTCTTCCCTTCAAACCATCATCTCTTCCCTTCAAATCATCTCAATTCCCTTCAAATCATCTCAATTCCCTTAAAACCATCTCAATCCTCCAATTCTTTTCTTGAATCATCTTTGTGGTCTAAGAAAGAAAGGTTTGTAAAGAAAATGAATCTGTGCCAAGGAATAAAAAGAAAGATTATTCTGAAGTATCTTCTCTGAGACTGATGATGAAACCATCAACTGATATTTAGACTATTCTCTGTAATTAATTACAGCTACAAAATCCGTTATCTTTTTGGGCCACCCTTCTTTGTGTGAGGGGGGGGGAGGGTCTCAATGGAACCTTTCAAAGTTAGCTTTATTCAACTATATTTCCCAAAACAAACTATCTATTCAATGAAAATAAGTCAAATCAATTTATTTCTTTCTGTAAATTATATATGATATGATTGACAAAATATTTATATTCAAAACGATCAAAATGAAAGTTTGTTCAAAAGTTAAAAATTTCCTAGAAAAACTATTTTTCAAATCAATAATTTATAACCTTCCTTAAATTTGATAGCACTGTTTTTCTTGAAGAGCATTCAAAGCTATAGTGCAGAAATACATCCAGAATATTCTGAAAGAACCCTGTATTAACTGCTTGCTAATATTTAAATAAATGTAACATTTTAAATGATTGAATTTATGTTTTTTACCATAAATCCAACGCAGAAAAGACCCATACAAAATTTGGGATTTTTAATATCCTCGATTTTTTTTGATAAATACCAAGAATATATTTTAGATATTACTCTCCACATCCCTTTTTCCTTTATAGTTTCTCTTTCTCTTTTATCCTCTTCCAAACCACAATCAGGGATTTACTTCAGAATAAATCTCTTTCAAGCTGAGAACTTTTGAATGGTGGATATCGGGATTAATGTTTAATCTCCTCTTTTTCCAGAGCTGAGAACTTTTGAATGGTGGATATCGGGATTAATGTTTAATCTTCTCTTTTTCCAGAGCTGGGAACTTTTGAATGGTGGATATCGGGATTAATGTTTAATCTCCTCTTTTTCCAGAGCTGAAAACTTTAGAATGGTGGATATCAAGATTAGGGCTTAATCCACTCTTTTTCTTAATCTCGAGATTAAATATTGCTTGTTCTCCACTCATTTTTAATCTCCAGATTAATTATCCGATCAGGATTAAGGATATCCCATTCTAAAGTTTTCAGCTCAGAGCTGGGAACTTTTGAATGGTGGATATCGGGATTAATGTTTAATCTCCTCTTTTTCCAGAGCTGGGAACTTTTGAATGGTGGATATCGGGATTAATGCTAGATATCCTCTTTTTCCAGATTAATTAACTGATCGGGATTAATGATATCCCATTAGAAAGTTTTCAGCTCTGATCATTTTTTGATATCGGATATAATTATAACTATAGTTACAGAAATTAAGATTTTTTTGGCTCTTTTTCTAGTTTTTGCAACGTAGAGCGCAATGTATGCAAACCCGATTTACTAATGTGTGTAGGTCAACAACTATGACACGAAGAGTGAAACGCATATCTGATAATTAAATACTAGCTGAATTTCCCGACATTGCCCGTGGTATTTTTTAAATCATTTTTTCAGAAGAATTTTTTTTTTTCGGCCTGTGTTAGTGTTACCCCCAAGGTACTTAGGGGTTCCCTTAAACATTTCAGCCCATTCGGTCCATCCGTTTAGCCGGCTATAGCTGACATATGAATATATATACATCATAATACACCCTAATATATATGAGTGAAGAGCTTTATTATATAGATTTTTAATAAATGCCTTACTCTTACAATACTTTAGACTGTATCAATCCAGGTACAACTCTCCCTATATTTTTGAGTGTGTACTGATCCAGATACAACTCGCTCTCGAACTCTTAACTCTCCAATAATACTTTAGTACTTAAGTACCAGAGTGTAAAACTGTCCATTTTTACACTCTGGTACACTGTTCACTCTGGTATTCTGTACTTTCTGGTATACTCTGTTACCCTGTAAACTCTGGTACTCTATGGTCTTAACATTCTGAAACTCTGTACACTCTAGTACTTTGTACACGCTGGTATTCTGTACATTTTAGTATTCTGTACACTCTGGTACTCTATACGCTCTGGTTTCAGTCTTTACTTGTTCCTGCACTGTTACTGTTTTCTCTGACACAGTTGCTTTTATTACCAGTTAAACCAGGTAATTACTTTACTTTTCCACCTTAGAGTCCCTGGCATTTAACTAGGGTTTATAGATCTCGCAACTACTACCACTTTTGTACTAAATGCCGTACTCCAACAATACTTTAGACTGTATCAATCCAGGTGCAACTCTCCCTGTATTATTGAGTGTGTATCGATTTAGATACATCTCGCTCTCTAACTCTTAACTCTCCGATAATATTTTAGTCTGTATCAATCTAGATACAACACTCTCTGTATTGGTCAGTATCTATCAATTGAGATACAACTCTCTCTGTATTCTCAAGTTGGTATCAATCCTAATATAACTCTATTTATGCTCAAGTAAGTATCAATCCAGATACAACACTCTCTGTATTCATCAGTATATATCAATCGAGATACAAGTTGCTCGCTCACACTCTATACTCTGTACCGAGAACTTATTACCTAATACCGTATTCAACTAATATAGATTTTAGGCTTTATGGTACATGATAATAATATGGACTGATAGGTCTGTTCAGAAATTAACTAACATAGCTATATATACAAGACATATGAATTCGGGTTATTACGATATTTACTACAGATATCTATATGTTAGCCAGGCCATAATCTTCTGTCATTTATTAGTAAACAGTTGTAAGTGTACAGTCCAGCTATATAGGCGGGCAGGTAGACATATATAAACCCCTCTGGGGATTTGTCTAAATTTGAGATTAATCAGTTTAAAATAATTATTTACATTAATATCTAACTCATACTTGATCAGATTAAGCTTTTTGGGTACCGACTTGTGAATCTGGCATCGCCATCTTTGCAAAGGGGGTCACTTGAAATTACGCTTACAGTCCCTTTCAGCTAATTTAACCAGGTAAATTTTTTGAAAAGTCATGCGACAATTTTTTTAGATTGCAGAGTGAGCAGATCTTGTACACCCTGTAGTTTAGATTGCAGAGTAACAGATCTTGTACACCCTGTAGTTTAGATTGCAGAGTGAACAGATCTTGTACACCCTGTAGTTTAGATTGCAGAGTAAGCAGATCTTTTACACCCTGTAGTTTAGATTGCAGAGTAAGCAGATCTTGTACACCCTAAAGTTTAGATTGCAGAGTAAACAGATCTTGTTCACCCTGTAGTTTAGATTGCAGAGGAAGCCGATCTTGTAAACCCTGTAGTTTAGATTGCAGATCTTGTACATCCTGTAGTTTAGATTGCAGATCTTGTACACCCTGTAGTTTAGATTGCAGATCTTGTACATCCTGTAGTTTAGATTGCAGAGTGAGCAGATCTTTTACACCCTGTAGTTTAGATTGCAGATGTAGTTTAGATTGCAGAGTGAGCAGATCTTGTACACCCTGTAGTTTAGATTGCAGAGTAAGCAGATCTTGTACACCCTGTAGTTTAGATTGCAGAGTGAGCAGATCTTGTACACCCTGTAGTTTAGATTGCAGATCTTGTCTAAAAGGAAAATGTTGAAAAAGGGTTTAAGATTTCATATTTTGAAGCAAGGAAGCTTGAGATTTTCTACATAATAGGACAAATTCTTTTCTTCTGTCCTTTCAGAGATAGAAAATGTTTATTCGGAGCTATAGGAAAAGTATGAAAATTTCAGAGTCGATGGAAAATATATTTTTGCATGTAAAATGTTCAGTGAGAACCAGAAAACCTACAGTGAAACCCGTAATAACGGATACATCGAAAGAATTCATCAAATGTCGTATTCTTCACTTTCTGATAATGGAATGTTGCAGATATTTAGTTTTTTAATTAAATGATTATATGACACTCTTTAAAACTGTTCCCGCAAATTCATGGATATTTATTTATTTTCGCAAATACTGAAATGTACGTAATATAGTATAAAACTCATTGAAAAATTGTCAAGACGACATTTGATAAATTCTTCCGATGTATTCTTTATTAAGGGGTTCACTGTAGAATAGGAAAAGGACATGAAATCAATAATTAAAGTGTATTTGATGCCGCTACAAATCAATTTGTAGATCATAGATTAATTATAAAGTCGTCTTCATGTTCTAGAGCTTTCCTTTTCTCACAGTATTTAAACAGTTTCTATACGTATTTTTTTTGTTTTAACATTTTTTTTTCTGAAACTGATCTAATATACTAGGTTTTTAGTGCGCTTAGCGCCCCCATCTCTTTATAAAAATTTGGTGTTTAACCCTATTCCTGCTGGGGGGGGGGGGTCAATTTGACCCCCCCCTGTATTTTTTTTCACATAACTCAAAAAGTATTGGTCTGAGGCTGTTGAAAATTTCTGACTTTTCTTACATACCCACAACTCTCCCTTTAGGCCTAAAACCGGGCTTTAATACTAACTGCCTGAGTCCTCAGGCACACTGCCTGAATGACTGCTTTTTCCTGTAGCAATCTAAATCTTTGTTTTGACCCACTTCTACTTGTCAGATTTTGATAAAATTTAGCTTTTTGGAAAGCCTTTGACATAAGGAAACGAATTGCACAAGTTTTGCGAAAAAAAATTGCAAATTTTTCGCAAACAACCTGTCAAAGGAAATTTGCACATTTTTAGTTTTTCTTGATTAAAAATCAGGTTATTTAAAATTTTGCAAAAATTTTTGCATATTTGAAATGGCATGGTCAAGGGCTTTTCAAAAATGTATAATTTTTTATTTTTTTGGACAAATTTTTTTTGCAAACATTTTTACCATATAACTGGATTTTGCGATAAAGAAATCAATTTTTGCAAATTTGCAAATTTTTTGCAGATTTTAAAAGTAGAGCACAAGCGCTTTCCAATGATGTATTATTTGTCATATTTAGACATCAAACATGGGATTTAGAGGGGGGGGGTCAAATTGACACCCCCCCAGCATATCTTGGTTTTCAAGTACCCCAGCAGAGATAGGGTTAAATTAAATTTTTTCCGGTTCAAATTGTACATGTTTAATGCCACCAAAAATTTAAGCTCGATCGGTTCAGCCGTTTTGATGTTTATTGGATACAGACAGGAAGGCCAATGATATACATAATAATGTGAGCATATTTTTATATGCTATAAATAAATTTTAAATATAAAAACATTGTCGGAAAATAAGCGTCTTTACAGGTGCACTATACACTGTACAATTATATGACAGTGTTCAATCACTATAGTTTCAGTAGAAGTACATATTTCTATTCATTGATAGCTCCTATTGAAGGATTCTTAACTCTGATTGGATAATGAGATAGATAGATAGATGTTATCGCCATACTATTTCTATTGGTTCAGAATAGACAACAAGCACATGACTGAGCCCTGATTGGATCAGGTGCTAATGGACCGGCATACAGGAGTGCAATGTAAACCGTACAGTACAAGATAACTCACAAGTTATCACAATCACAACAATCACGTAGATATAGGATATAGATACAGAGCCAAATTCTTTTTTTTTCTACGAAAATTAAATACACAAACATTTCAGAAATGTAATATACTCTAGGTTTGTATGTAGTGTCTTCTGAACTTTAGCATTTCAGCCTTTAAAGGAATCTAGTATATTAAAAAATAAATGTTTCATCTCCTGTAAAAATAAGAAAAACATTTTATATTTTGCAAAAATAAAGAAAATTCCTCAATATTTTCAAAAAATAGGTAAAATATTTAAGTTCTTTAAAGATTGGGTGAAGGGCAACAATTTAAAACCATTTCTCTTTAAAAGTGAATTGGAACGGTATTCATAAATCTAAAATGTAAAACATTTTGATCTTTCAAAATCTAGATTTTAAACTTTAAATTCTGATATAAACTTATTTTCTAAATAACTTGAGATTTCCAACTCTCCTGAGGGTAAAATGTGCTTCAGAAAGAGATTACTTATTTCCGCTTTTCTACACAACCCTTCCCTGACTCTACTCACTAGTATATATTTCATTTAAAACCCCTTTCATCATTTCTGTTCTTTCTAAACCGTTTTCCTATTCCGGCTTTCTCTCGTCGGCGTCAAATATTATAGAAATCCAACGTATAGAAATAGAAAGGTAAAGCAACAAGGTGTGGAAGACGATGCCTGGCCGCGTTAAACAAGTTCCACAAGATTCAACAGAATGAGATAGAACGGATACAGGGCATAGTACTGATAAAAACATCTACACGTGTGATATCGATATTGACTCTAGTTCTGAACCCTCTAGTAATAAGTTATAAGAAATATATATACTGGAAGTTATTCATGCGTTTTTATTAGAGTCTGACTCACGTCCTCTATAAAGGGGTATTTTCCGGGAGAACATTTTTTATATTTTTGAGAAAATAAATAATCATTGTAAAGTAGATATAATTTTCATAAAATCCTTTTACTTAAATGGTAACACGAAATCATTACTTGAGAACATTTTTTTCATATTTTTGAGAAATTCTTTTTTGAAAAATAAAACTGTACATATCATTTTCATAAAACAATTTTTTTTAAATAGTAACACACAATTTTATATAACCATGTAATCATTAATTTATGTTGTCGTACATAGTACATAATAAAATCCAGGGGGACCTTAAGTTAGTTAGTTGTATATCTAGGGTATGTTTTAAAAAATAATGATAATGATAATGATAAGCTACAATGTTTTACAAAAACGTTTAATTTCTCAAAAATATAAAAAAGTCTCCCGGAAAATACGCCTTGTTGGTATAGCTAGCGATTTCTATACGTTGGATTTCTATAATGTTTGACGCCTTTCTATCTGGATGTGTTTCTATAAAATCTGAATATGAATGAATAAAAGAAGCAGAAAAGTTGAATTTTTTAAATTTTCAAATAATATAAAGTATATTTTAGAAGAATTGTAAAGGGCCCCCTTTTTCCTCTCTCAAGGGGTTTAGTTCTCTATCTGTAAAGCATGAAAATAAAAGATTTTTAGAGAGTTTTTATCGTGAAAACGTGTGCAATTTGTTTAAGATGTACTCAAATGCAGAAGGATGTGTTCACTGAGAATGTTAAATTGTCTAAATTTTACAACAAATCCATCAATTATTTTCTAGCTCTTTAATGAATTTTACTGAAATTGCAACAAAAAAGTTTAAATTAATAAATACATTTAAAGAATAAATATTCTCAAAACTTTTCTGAATTGAAAGTTTATATTCTTGTTAATGATAAATTGGCTCCAGGGGTTCACTACTTCAGAATACGAATATATAAACCAAAAATTAATGTCTCAATATTTAAAATCAAATTAAATGTAGGAAATTTAGAGTTGGTTAGTCATCTTTTATTTTTATTCGAGGTTCAAAAAAGTTACCAATTCACGAAAATCAAAAATATATATTTCCTTTCTGTTTCTTTTATAAACGTTTGAAAAATATTAACTCTGACAGAAGATATAAACCTGAACAAAAAACAAAATCATTTGTTTGTTAACTATTCAAATACTTTTACCAGGGTCAAGATTTTGCAAATAAAGGTTTACTTAAATACAATGCAATTCATGAATATGAAAAGTACAATGCAATTTATGAATTTGAAGAGTACAATGCAATTTATGAATATAAAAAGTTTACTTGAATACAATGCAATTCATTAATATGAAAAGTTTATTTGAATACAATGCAATTCATGAATATGAAAATTTTACTAGAATACAATGCAATTTATTAATATAAAAAGTTTACTTGAATGCAATGCAATTTATTAATATAAAAAGTTTACTTTAATACAATGTAATTCATGAATATGAAAAGTTTACTTGAATACAATGCAATTCATTAATATGAAAAGTTTACTTTAATACAATTTAATTTATGAATATGAAAAGTTTACTTGAATACAATGCAATATATGAATATGAAAAGTTTACTTGAATACAATGCAATTCATGAATATGAAAAGTTTACTTTTAATACAATGCAATTCATGAATATAAATAGTTTATTTGAATACAATGCAATTCATGAATATGAAAAGTTTACTTGAATACAATGCAATTCATGAATATAGATAGTTTATTTGAATACAATGCAATTCATGAATTTAAATAGTTTATTTGAATACAATGCAATTCATGAATATGAAAAGTTTACTTGAATACAATGCAATTCATGAATTTAAATAGTTTATTTGAATACAATGCAATTCATGAATATCAAAAGTTTACTAGAATGCAATGCAATTCATGAATATGAAAAGT
This sequence comes from Eurytemora carolleeae, assembly GCF_000591075.1. Classification (NCBI taxonomy): domain Eukaryota; kingdom Metazoa; phylum Arthropoda; class Copepoda; order Calanoida; family Temoridae; genus Eurytemora; species Eurytemora carolleeae. The sequence continues at coordinate 31,660 of NW_019396840.1, read as the reverse complement.
TTACTAGAATACAATGCAAGTTATTAATATAAAAAGTTTACTTGAATACAATGCAATTCATGAATATGAAAGTTTACTTGAATGCAATGCAATTTATTAATATAAAAAGTTTACTTGAATGCAATGCAATTTATGAATATGAATAGTTTACTTGAGTACAATGCAATTCATGAAATATAAATAGTTTACTTGAATACAATGCAATTTATGAATATGAAAAGTTTACTTGAATACAATGCAATTCATGAATATGAAAAGTTTACTTGAATACATTGCAATTCATGAAAATGAAAATGCAATTCATGAATTTGAAAAACCTCTTAGAATTTTGTGAAGACTCCTGAAATCCTAAAAATTTTAAATATTTAAAACTGGAAAAAAAACTATACCCAACTCCAAGGGCGTATACAGGGGAACAAGGGGGTAGTGCCCCCTAGACCTGTAAAGGGGGAGGGCTTTACAGAACTCAGAGCTTTCACACTTTTCAAATCTTAACCTCAAAGAAGAAAATAAAAAAATTAGTTTGCTGTTCATTCAGTGCACTATAAGAAGATTGTATGCGATTGGGTGGACCAGAGCCACCATCACAGAAGTCTGAATAAAAAATCTATTTAGAATGCACATTTATCCTAATCGGATAGCGAAGTAAAACAATTATTTTCAAATGCCAAGCCACGAAGGCTTGAGTTAGTAAAAGACCATTTGCTTTTTTTAAAATTTGGATTTAATTTACTTTCTTCATAATTACACCACCCTTTTGTAATCTTTCTTTTTATTACAAACTAGCTGAGGTGCCAGGCGTTGCCCGTGGAATTTTAAAAACTTTTAATTTACTGAGCTTACGTCATTCCCAAGAGTATCCATGAGTCTCCTCACTAAAATTCGGCCCATTTGATTCAGCCGTTTGGCCAGCCAAAGCAAACACATAAATGAACTAAGATCTTTATAACATAGATTAAAATTGTGCTCATACTTTTTATTCAACAAGTCATAATTATTTTCTGAACCTTTGTACTTTTTTCATCTCATAGAAATTAAATTTAAGTTTTTCATTTTCAAAAATGTCTTTTACTATCTCTAGTTTAAATACTAATTATTACTAACATAAAAGTATAATAAAATATCGAGTTTTTAGAAACAATCCTTTTTTCTGCTAGTTTTGTTTAAAGGAGAGATAAAGTTAAGTACATGCAAGGTAATTGGACATTATGTGTACCTTTAAAGTATCAAATACTTATGCCGAATATCCAAGAAGCCAAATGTTTTGAATTTACAGTTCAAATTTGCCCCCCCCACAAATTTATTTATAATTATGTGATGTTGGAGTTTCAAAATCTTCCCTTTTCAATAGGTAGAAGATCTCAAAGGAATTGAGGTTTAGCCACAAACTCAAATTATCTAATCCCTATATCTTCAAAACCTGATAGTTTAAACCTTGGATAATTCAAAATCAGATGTTTTGATCTAACAGAATTCTTAGTTTGAAAAATCTCAGGGTGAGAAATTAAATATAAAGAAACTCAATATAAACTAGCCAGATTAAATCTATTAATACGCAAGCTTTGCACACACATTTATTTTACATTAGATATTTGATACAAACTATAGGATCAATCGAAGTTAATCCTTGAATCATAGATGAAGATATCCGTCTGCTGGCGATCCTTGTCGACCCTTCTCTTTCAATGCTTCATCAAGACTGCCTCTCTCTCGGGCATAAAATGGCCGTTGATTCTGCTTTCTCTGCCGACGAATAGTCCCGTTAATCCATCTTGGCATAGATACAAGATAAGCAAGGGTTCGAATCTGTTGTTTGTTGACTCAGGGTTACTCTCTGGAAAGGAATTGAGTTTTTGCCACAAACTCTGATTTTCTAATTCCTATAACTTTGCAACCCGTTTTCCTAAACCTTTGATATTTCAAACTTTTAATTCTGTTAGATCAAATAGTCTAAGTTTGAAATATCAAAGGTTTACATCATCAGGTTCCAAAGATATATGAGTTAAAAAATGCGAGTTTGTGGCAAAAACTCAAATCCTTTCTCTTCTAAGGGACAAACATGATATAATAACATCTCTATGTTCAACGATCTTATTTACATTTAGACCTCGTGTCCAACTTTATAAACTAGGATGGTAGGTTTACAATAGATATGAGAAAATCAGATCAATTGAGGCAAAGACTTAATTCCTTTGACATTATGACCACGACCCAATATCTCTGTAAAATATAAGGTTAAAATCATTAAGTAACCAATGATTTATCCTCAATCCAATTGTAAGCTAACAGAGGTTTTTGTCTAAACAGTTATTGCTGATTCTTGAGGTTTTGTTAAGGGTTGTAAATCACTTTTTCAATTTGAAACATGTGGAACAAATGTGCCAACTGTTGTTAACCATTCTAGTTCAGGTTCCTGGAGTAAAACACAAAATGGCTCTTTTCTCTTTCAAAATAAAAATAGAAAGGCAGGCATTTTACATTTTTTAAATTGCGTTTTTTTACGTAAGAAGTTTTTCTATGTCTATATTAAATTTGATTTTCACTGCTCCAAATTAGGTTGTGGCGTTACTTGCTCAATACATTCCACTTAAAAGTGCTTCAACATTATAGTTACAGGCCTTTAATTGTCAAAAAAATATGATTTTTCTTCAAGTTTAAAATATAAATTTTTCTCCTAATTCTCCTAAAGCTTAACGATGTCGATATGTTAAAAATTTTCAATTTTCATTTGTAACTTTTCCAATATCATTTCTTTTCTTTTTAATATCTCTATAAAATCTATATATAAATTAAGAAATAAAATAAGAATCAAGAAATTTTTCTTAAACAACTTTTGAGCGATTTAAGAAATATTTTTATTTTTTTTTGTGTAAATTAAAACTGTTAATGTAAGTGAGAAAAAAGTCAAACAAATCTAGATGGATGAGAAATGTTAAAATCGTAAAAATACCTTTAAAACATTTGAATTATAAGCAAAACTCGTGATATTTGTCATAATACCAAAAAACGTATTTTTTAGTCTTAAATCCTAATCGTATTTTTATTATCTATGTGAACATGTTTTGAAAAAATGATAATTAATTATCTCACCTATAATGATATCTTTGTCTTTTAATTAATTAATTACTGAGAGACGTTTTTAAATTTTTTCTTTAATGAACATTTAATAAACAGAAGCCGCCTACAAATGGTAAAGACGAACAGCTCCTCAACCCCCCTCCTCAAGAGAGGTCCTGCAGCAGATCGGTCATTGGGAATTGCAAAGTCCATTTTGTAGTACACTGTATAATGTTTTGGCTAGTGAAAAAATAATTTGACGTGTTCAATAGAATAGTTTCAACTACCGATATTTGAATATAGATACTCCTAATACGGTAACACCAATACAGTATACGAGTGTAGGTTACCTTCAAACAGACACACTCTTTAAGTACAGTCAAACTCATATTTGGGCAGGGGTCAGTTTCCACCTCCTGACTTTCTTCACTGCAGATAAAATTAGAAATTTCCCACATATTTGCAACTTGAAAATCCTCCAACTTTTGAAGTTTTACAATGTTCAGACATGAGTTTACTGTCAAAACTGTTCAAAACATCCAATCTAAATTTTGCAACCAAACTTCCCAGAAATCAAAATAAGTTTTAAAAACTTAAATTGAATCCTGACTATCAGACATTAATTATGTAGAAAAACTTGGTGATTTTGTCAAAATGAATGAATTATATAATTATATGGTTTGTTTACCCTGCTCAAGGTTTCGAAGTGATATTAAATAAATAAATAAATTTTTTGTTTTTGAAAATTTTAAAAAAATTTGTATTTTTAATTTTGACAAATAATTACATATGTGACACATCATACATGTTGTAATATCCATTTTTTAAGGGCTTTTCAAATAAATAAATTTTCGACCTGTAACTCAATAAATGATCTACTTTTGATTTTTTTGCAACACAGGCCAGCCGTTTAGGTTATTGAGCAATGAAAAAAACCACAGGGGGAGATACCCCTCCCTTCCCTCCTCTAGTCGTAATATAAATTAAAAAACTTTCGAAATCCGTGAAATCGTATTTTGAATTTAGTAAATTTATTCTATTTACATATTGAAAAAAAGTTAAAAGTATATATACATGTTATTTAATAAAAATATTCAGTTTCCAGGCATACATATTTTTCAAACTGTTAATTTTAATTTTAAAAATCGTTCTAATGGATTTCAGCTTGACTCTACTTCAATCATTGCCGGAGATTTTAAATCAGAAAGCTTGCAACACTTCCCTGATTCCCCATCCCTAAACTTCCCTGATTCCCCATCCCTAAACTTCCCCTGATTCCCCATCCCTAAACTTCCCCCACTCTCCCTGCAGGATAAAAGGGTTAAAAGGGCGGAAAAGTATTGTTCTGCCTAATTTTAGAAATTCGTCGTAAATTAGAAGCACTCAGCTTAAATTCAACTTGAACAATAGGGCTGTTTAAACACAGAGATGAATTATCTCGCGTACAAGTAATGTACCGGGTGTCCCAAAAATAGGTTAGAATAATTAAGGTTGGGAACAATTGGCACTTTAAATAAAATATTCAGATCATTTCAGCACGTGTCTTAAAAGTTTATATAATAAAAAAGTAAAACAAAAAATTAAAATTAGTTTTTTTTTCATTTTTAAATCCATTTTGTGTTCTGCGCATCACTTTTTAGTAAATATTAGTGTACTAGTTCAAGCAAATTTTTTTTTTAATATGTGCATATGGGTAAAAAAGCATATTGTCCCAGGATTATTTATAACGTATAATGGTCTAACAATAGTTCCTCGATAATTTATTATGTAAGACAAAAAATATATTCCTGTTGGCTTTAAAAATCCAACTTAAATTTTCTAAGGAAATATTAGCTCGAGAAAATGTTTCTAATTAAAGGAACTGTAAAGGAAAAATGAAAGAGGGTTTGGGATGAAATCTGAGAATCTCAGGCGTTGAACGAATCTAGAATTTTGAATATTTCTCTGATCAGTAGGTACTAGAAGTTTTAATATTTCTTTGATTAGTAGGAACTAGAAGTTTGAATATTTCTCTGATCAGTAGAAACTAGAAGTTTGAATATTTCTGTGATCAGTAGAAACTAGAAGTTTGAATTTTTCTCTGATCAGTAGAAACTAGAAGTTTGAATATTTCTCTGATCAGTAGAAAATAGAAGTTTGAATATTTCTCTGATCAGTAGGAACTAGAAGTTTGAATATTTCTCTAATCAGTAGGTACTAGAAGTTTTAATATTTCTTTGATTTAGAAACTAGAAGTTTGAATATTTCTCTGATCAGTAGAAACTAGAAGTTTTAATATTTCTCTGATCAGTAGAAACTAGAAGTTTGAATATTTCTCTGATCAGTAAAAATTAGAAGTTTGAATATTTCTCTGATCAGTAGGAACTAGAAGTTTGAATATTTCTCTGATCAGTAAAAACTAGAAGTTTGAATATTTTTCTGATCAGTAGGAACTAGAAGTTTGAATATTTCTCTGATCAGTAAAAATTAGAAGTTTGAATATTTCTCTGATCAGTAGGAACTAGAAGTTTGAATATTTCTCTGATCAGTAAAAACTAGAAGTTTGAATATTTTTCTGATCAGTAGGAACTAGAAGTTTGAATATTTCTCTGATCAGTAGAAACTAGAAGTTTGAATATTTCTCTGTAGAATTTAAGATTTTGTAGAGAACTATTTTCTAAATTATGGAGGACATTTATGTCTATTTCCCAGCTGAAGATTCTGCTAGTATTAAACTACACTTACACAAAACCCAGTCCGTACTAGGAAATTTTTCTTAAAAATGACTATGTTCAAATTTCAAGACCATTTTTATTCGTGTTTAGTATCCAAGATATTTATATTTGTCATCCAATTTTAGCTACACTCAAGTTAAACAAACACCTGTTTAAATAATTACTTTATTACTACTTTAAAATACTAAAATTTATAGAAAAGTCAAAGATAGATAGATGACGTGGCCGGAAACTGCTCAACCTGCCGCGTCTTGATATTCGGTTTTAAACTCCTCCAGAACTTCGTCTTCCGCCACTACGCCGCCACACAATAATATTTTCTTCTAATTTGGTTGCTTTAAAAACCATTTCATTTTTTTCCAATTAAAAGCTTTTACATATAAGTTGCACACTCTAACCGTCATTTTAATTTAATTAAAATTACGACGCTAAGCCAAGAATTTCAAAGAAACGAAACACAATAATTTACTTTTTTTGCTACTTCGGTAAGCAAGCAATTTTTACTTTCCTTATAAAATAAAGAAAGAATTAAAAAGTTAGGGTAGAGAAAGTTTGAGTAATCCTATCAAGTTTAGACACTTTGAGAAATAACAAAACTTTGATTTATACAATTTGAAGATCAAACCTGAACTTTAAATTAGATTTAACAGGAGATTAAGTAGATTATTGATAAATATAAAAAAACAGATCATATTTCTGTATAATAAGGTTCTTTGCTCATATATATATATGAAAATTAATCTATAGCTGGCCAAACGACTGGACCAAATTGGCTGACATTTTTTTAGAAATAGGAAATTTCTAGAAAAGGTTGAAAGAGTTCTTAAATTCCACGGGCAACGCTAGTCACTTCAGCTAGTATTAAATGAAAATTATTGTGCATTTATTTCTTTAGCTAGCTACATTATTGATTTCTTCATTAAAATTATTAAAAAAATAAAAAATTTGTTTTAAGATTTTTAACATATCTTTCTTTTGCACTTTATTTAGTTTTTGTAATATTCTAAGTATGATAAAATGGTTCAATCTTCATACAAATGTCAGGCTTTTCTTCTACTTTATATTCTTTATGTTTTCCTACACATGTACTTATCCTTAAAATACCAAAGGAGTCGTTTTTTTCAACTGATTCTTTAGAATACCAAGTATATCTTAAAGGAATTGAGTCTTTGGAACAAAATCAAATATTTAAACCTCAATAACTTTATAACTCGAGGTTGTAAACCTTTGATATTTCAAACTCAGATTATTTGATCTAACAGAATTCATAGTTTGAAATATCTAAGGTCTGCAACATTTGGTTCCAAAGATATAGTGATTAGAAAATCAGAGTTTGTGACAAAGACTCAATTCCTTGTATAGTTTAACCCAGTAATACTTAGTTGAAAACATTGGTTCATACCAGGATTAAATAGTAATCTGTAACTTAACTAGTCTCGCGGATTATATCTTTTGGATGTCCGAATATCTGATGGTAGTCAGACCCTGCAGGGATAACTAAAACGAGGAATCAAGCGCTTATCTCCCAAACTTTAAAGTTGTCACATTGGATATCGAGATTAAGCGCTTTTTCACACACAAGTATTACCTCCGTATTCCTAAATAATTGTATAAAAACACTGAATAAATTTGAATAAATTCCGCACAGTCGTCTCTGAAGTCTCTACCTTTGTGAGCAACCCTGAAACCCTGTATCGGTCCAAACAGTTTTAGAAAACATTAATTTCACATGTAGAACGAAGGATTAACAAATATTACAGATTTAAATTCAAAAGTTTCCATCGATTTCAGTTTTAACCACAGAGTTTCTCTAACTAAAGTTTCCATCTGGGTAAATATATATAAAACATGAATAGGAAAAATAAAATTCTGAAGAGCACTTCGGCAGTTTTAAATATGTTAATTCTCATGCGTGATATTGTGTATCTGGAAAAAACTAAAGGAATAAATTAAGGTGTCAAGCATGTTTTAAAATTACTTTAAAAGAATGAAAAACATATCTCCTGTATAGCCTAACCTCAAATCTCAACTAATAGTTAAGAGCTATCAAGGATTATGAGCAAGAAAACGTTTTAAAGTAATTTCGAATCTCATCCTCAAATCGATGAAAATTGTTATGGTATAGGACTGTAATTGTTATAGTATAGGACTGTAATTGTTATAGTATAGGACTGTAATTGTTATAGTATTGGACTGTAATTGTTATAGTATAGGACTGTAATTGTTATCTTTGAACTGTTTAGCTTGATTGTTCTATGGGCATTGCAATTATAAAAACCAAGATGTGCACAGTAGATATAAATTCCATCTATGCAAAAATTAAGCAGTATTTTGCCAATTCCTTCTTTTAAAATTAAGCTATGAATAAACGCTTTGCATTTTATTAAATGTTAATCCTACTGCTACAAAAAAAGTATAAGTGGGATGGTGAGGTGGAACGCCAAAGGGTTGCGACACTTAAAAGTCGAGGCTGCATAAAAATTTGATGACTAAAGGAATTGAGTCTTTGCCACAAAATCTGATTTTCGAATCCATATATCTCTACAACTCAATTCCATATTAGATATTTCAAACTATGAATTCAGTTAGATCAAATATTCTAAGTTTGAAATATCAAAGGTTTACACCATCAGGGGGTAAAGATATAGGGATAAAATTTGAAATTGTTGCAAGGACTCAATTCCTTTGCAGAATTGTCGTTATTTCAGTAAGGTTACAGTGCCAAATATACTATTTAATTATGTTAAGTGCCAAATATACTATTTATTTATTTATGCAGGTTTTCAGAAGATGCAGACCCTTTATAATGTCAAGTTCAAGGGCGCATAATTTCCACTGAATTTTCATTCTTGTTGCAGTGTTCATTGAAAAAAAAAACATTTACTGGGAAAATTACTAAATTAAAATGTTCGTAATTAATTCGAAAAGAAAGTTTCCCTATACTGTTACTGCATTATTTGATTTATCCTTTTGTTATTTGAAAATTGAAATCTAATTTTTTTCACTCCTTCCTAGAATTCCATAATGTGCCCGACTCTGGAACTGAGATAAAAACTTATAAAAGGAAAAATTTAGTATCATCTTAAAAATAAACCCAGGTTTTTGAATATCAAAGTTTATTTTTATTAACTCGATTCTAATTGGTTAAGTATTCTGACCAATGAGAGATCGTTTAATCTCTTGCATTGATCTTATCTCCTTGGGGGTATGAGACTATCTTAAGTTCACTTAAACTGGCTTAAATAAGGTCTGTGCTTTATAAAGGTTTCCAGGTCTGATTCATTATACATTCTGAGCGTGGTTTTACCGAAGAAATTTTTAAATAGGAAAAGAAATAAGGAAAAGTCACATGTTTCGGGGAGTGTGGACTCTGGGGGATAAAGTTTCTTCAAAGTTTTGTTCTTTTTATTATTTTACACATGGGGAAATAAAAAAGTTTTGGTTGAAATGAAAAGAATTAACCCCTTGTCCCGTCAATTTGATGAAAGGGATATCTTTAATTTTTGTTTCTAAAAATTGAGTATTTTCAAATGTTGGTTCTCTTTAATAGTAATTTGCATATTTATGGTGTAGATGTGACAATTCAGTTTCTCGACATAACCATTAAAAAAAATAAATTAACTAATTAATACAGACGTAATAATTGGAAAGTGTTAAATACGAAGGTACCTGGAAAGTGTTAAATACGAAGGTATCTAGAAAGTGTTAAATACGAAGGTACCTGGAAAGTGTTAAATACGAAGGTATCTGGAAATTGTTAAATACGAAGGTACCTGGAAAGTGTTAAAATACGAAGGTACCTGGAAAGTGTTAAATACGAAGGTACCTGGAAAGTGTTAAAATACGAAGGTACCTGGAAAGTGTTAAATACGAAGGAACCTGAAAGTGTTAAATACGAAGGTACCTGGAAAGTGTTAAATACGGAGGTATCTGGAAAGTGTTAAATACGAAGGTACCTGGCAAGTGTTAAAATACTAAGGTACCTGGAAAGTGTTAAATACGAAGGTACCTGGAAAGTGTTAAAATACGAAGGTACCTGGAAAGTGTTAAATACGAAGGAACCTGAAAGTGTTAAATACGAAGGTACCTGAAAGTGTTAAATACGAAGGTACCTGGAAAGTGTTAAATACGAAGGTACCTGGAAAAAAAGAAAAAGTTTCAAGAACTGAAATAGTAAGAAAATATAAAGAATATAAACAAAAAATAATAAAAAAACTAAGATTTAGGTTGAAACTATGGAACACTCGCTGAATAAATTAAAATACAATTTAAAAAGATTAGAATCCTTTCATGGAAGTGAACAAATATATAAAGATACACTATTTTGAGTCCATCTAACAGTGTTGTTTCTTTTGGGTATAAATCAAACAATTTTCAAAATATTGAAAAACAAACAATATTCTGTAATGTTTAATTTAGTACAAAAAGATATAAACGTTTTTGATGAATTGTTAGTTTCATACTTACTAAAAGACGTGGTTTTACCAAAACAGAAACTTAAAACCCAGAGTAAACTAGTGTAAAAAAGTATATTTAGAAAAAGCATTAAAAAGCGTTATTGATAAAAGAGAAATGTTACACAACCTATTGCTTGATCATTGCAACACAAAAATGTTGAAAATTTGAAATAAATTGTAAACTGCTGACTCAATAAGTAATAATAAAGTTGTGTTCACAAAATAAACATCGCTTACATTAAAAAAATAACATCTAGTCTTTTAGAATGGTTTGCTTTTGTCATTAAAGGGAATGTTTTAGTGAACCCATGTTAAATCAAGGCTCATTCACATTCCTTATAGGAATGTGAAGGATATCCGAAAATCACTTTTGTAGAAAAACCATGCAATCAATTAATTATTAATCTTTCAATGCTTTATTAAATGTTACTTGAAATTACATTTCTACAGTTTCTTTAAGCCCTATTCAAATAACTACATGAGACTAAAGGCTTGTTCAGAATTAAGAAATTGTCATTATTGACACCTTGAATCATAAACAATAAGATTACATCAATAAAAGAGGCAAGGTTAGGGTTCCCAACGAAATATAAACAAAGTATAAAAGTAAACAAATGTGTGTAAAGTTTTTAATGCTTGCAAATTTATTTACGGCGAAGATTTTTTTCACTTTGTACTTTTACTTGTTTTACTTTTATTTTAAATGTTGTTGATTTTACATATGTTATTGTTGCACTTTGTGTTTATCTTCCAAAGTTTAAGGATTCTCTGTAGGGTAAACTTTAGAAACAATTTATACCGTAAAATGATCATGTTTATCAGAACTTTGCGACATTCTGAACCCTAGTGAGCATGTTAACATTGTAAATTATAAACATGGTGATCTCTGACCCTAAAAAGATGAGGCTTTAGTGAACACTGTAAAATATCGAATTTATTTATCAAAAAGCCCGAATTTATTAAAATATTTCCGGGTCTACATACAAGTCTTATCCTCCGTGGGTAATCCAGTAGATGCAGTATAAACATTAAACATTCCCAGACATGATGGATATGGAAAGGTTTGGATAAACTTTTTCATGTAAAACAATTTCTTTTTAATAAATTGAAAATTAATGTGAGTTCAAGAAATCCTGATATTTTCAATTGCAAAAGGAACTGAGTTTTTGCCACAAACTCCGATTTTCCAATCCCAATATCTTTGCAATCGAATGTCGGAGATCTTTGATATTTTACACTATAAATATATTTAGATCACATAATGATAGTTTGAAATATTGAAGGTTTACACCATCAGGTTGAGAAAATAGAGGTATTAGAAGTTCAGAATTTGTGGCAAAAACTCAGTTCCTTTAGAAGTATATACATTGAAAATTAAAGTAACAAATATCCCTTTAATTTATAATTGTGTAAAGACTTTAATTTTAAGTGAACCTTAATATTTAAAATATCATATCCGATTCACATAGGTACTATTTTAAAGCTTTGAATGATCAAAAGAAATGAGATGTCCATATTTTTAACTTTAAAATAATAATTTTTAATTCAAGTTTCTCCGTAGAAGTGGGTTTGGGGATTGAAAGTTACTGTTGTGAATTAAACATGTCCTTATCCTAAGACAGTTCCCTTACAGAAACTTGTCGCAAAGTTTTACCCGAGGTGCAGAACGATTTATCCTTTATTATTCGGTGTAAGGTACTTTCACAAAGACATTTTCCTAAGAGCGACTTTGCAAGTGACAGTTTCCATAGTGGCAACTTCCCAAATGTGCATTTTCCCAAGTGGCAACTTCCCAAAGGTTATGGTAGGCCTTCTGAGGCGCCGCAGGCTGCAACGGGGCCGATCACTGCGGCTAGAACAGAAATTTAACATTTGGGAAGTTGCCACTTGGGAAAAAGCCTTTTGAAACGTAATTATAACATTTTTTATTCTTCTTACTTTTTCAAATTGCTTATCTATTACAAAATATGTATTTTTTCTTTGTTAACAAGTGAACAGATAACTGATAATAAATGCACATAATTGCATACTTTACATAACTATTGCCGTGTTCGATTTCAAGTTCAAGGCATAATATTTTCAAAATTGCAGAATATAAATTTTGCATCATAATATTTTTTCATACTAAATTAATACAAAACTTTACACTTTTCTGTTGCGCCATGATTTTGAAAATATATATTTTATTTTGAACGTACTTGCAAAAAATAATATTCGGATAAATAACATATTCTTTGTAATTTAGCAACGTAGTTTATATTTCAGTTTTTTTTAATCTTTGGATTTTATATAAATGCCTTTAATCCTGTGGTTCAAAAAGTACTACAATATGACTGAGGGAGGTAGGACTGAGAACCAGTTCTGGAGATTCTGATTTCATTTGTTTGCATTTATCAAGCAGTTTGTCTTTTAATAAGTTTTTAACTTCTAAATCACATTCTGATTCAAGTTGATTTTTAACCGAATTAACCTCTAATCTATCCTCTTCCTCCTCCTCAATAATCTCGTAAACTTCCCCAGCACCTGGTCCCTGGAATGGCGGGGGAGGATCGTTGTAGAATATTTCTCCATCATCATCAACGTCACCAGTATTATCTGGGAAATGCTGTTCAGTACAGTTGCTAGCGAGGGATAGTCGCCTTGCTGTTTTATATGTTGGAGGAGGGAAGAGATGTTCCTCTAGGGTCAATGATGGTCTAGTTTTATAAACCTAAATTAAACAATTGTTAATGCTTGACACCATGATGAATAAAGAACATTTTAGTTGAACAAATATCAAAAATAATAACGGAGTCAAATACTTGGGAATCAGGGGAATTCCCCAAATGCCTGGAAATCTGGGAAATTTCCCAAATACCTGGTAATCTGGGGTAGTTTTTTTTTCAATTGTAGAAAATATTTCAAATGTCCAGCTATTTTGGGTATTTTCCAAATACCCAGACATTTGAGGAGTTCTTCAAGTATCCAGTCGTTTGAGAAATTTCCGAAATCTTAAATATATATGATTTACATTCCTTAAATTACTATAAGAATTTGGGAAATTTCGGGAATTCCCCGGAATTCCCCAAATGCCTCGGAATCTAAAAAATTCCCCAAATACCTGGGAATCTGAAGAATTTCCCTTAATACCTGGGAATCTGGGGAATTCCCTAAATTCCGTAGAGAATCCGAGAGCAGTTTATTTTTCAATTTAGAAAATTTCTCAAATGCCTAGATATTTGTGAAATTTCCCAAATGTCCAGTCATTTACAAAATTTTAAAAACCTTAAAAATATTCGAACCTCTAATTCCTATAGGAATTTGGAAAATTCCCAAAATACCTGGGAATCTGGGAATTCCTCATATTCCTGAGAATCTGGGGAGTTTCCCAAATTCCTATTTTCTTCAAAAGTATAATAGCAGTCTTCAAATATTGGTTTTGAACAAATCTTCTAATTTTCTTTTTTAGAATAAACAAATAAACATTCAATTTTTGAAAGTAGAACAAATTGGCCACAAGTTTTTTTGTGGAAAAATTTTGGTACTTCGGAAATGGCGGAGAGCAAGAAACACTCCTAGGAGTTCTCTATCGAAGGTGGAGTACCTCTGTTGAGTGGCGGAGAGCTTGGCAGAGAAGAAAGCTAGGGGGCGCCAACCACCTGACTCTCTCTGTTGAAGAGCTGCTCCCACGTGTGTGTTGGAGGCATCAGTGACGAGTGACACTTCGGTGGATGGAGAAGGATGTGTGAGAGACACGGTGGAAGAAAGGGCGGATTTGGCTCTATCAAAGGCGTCTTGTAACTCCTGGGACCAGTTAAGAACCCGAGGATTTCCAGCCAGGGCATCAGTGAGAGGGCGGAGAGTTCTTGCAATCCCAGGTAAAAGTTGATCATGCCTAGGAACCTCTGGAGACCATGTACATCCTGGGGATGTGGTTGGAGGAGTAGGGCATCTACATGATGACGTAGGGGAACAATGCCATCAACAGTAATCTTATGTCCCAAGTACTCAATCTCGTGTTGTACAAAACTACACTTATCCAGGTTCAACACTAATCCGTTCTGAACCTGGAGCTCTAGGACAACCCGGAGATGCTCTATGTGGAGTTTCCTGGTTCGACTGGCCACCAGGACGTCGTCCAAGTAGATAAAAACATAGGGTAATCCTCTAAAGATCCTGTCCATCAATCGTTGAAACGTCTGAGCCGCATTCTTCAGTCCAAAGGGCATATATAAAAACTCAAACAATCCAAATGGGGTCACAATGGCAGTTTTACAAATATCTGCCTCACTCATGGGAACTTGATTGTAACCCTTCACTAGGTCGAGTTTGGAGAAAAACTTGCAACCTCTTAAATTGTTTGCAAAATCACGAATGTTAGGGAGATGATACCGGTCTGGTCTGGTAACATTGTTTAAACGTTGGTAATCGCCACAAGAACGCCAGGATCCATCAGATTTTTGAACCATATGTAGAGGTGAGGCCCAAGGACTATTAGAACAGCGGATAACCCCCGCCGATTCTAATTTTTGGAACTCAGCTTTAGCTTGTGCCAACTTAATTTGATCCAAACGGCGGGGCCAACATATAAAGGTTGTCCTTCTGTTTCAATCACATGCTCCACGTTGTGCTCAGGGAGTTTACCAGGTGTTCGTGGATTCCAGGCTGCAGGAAACTCATCCAGGAGAGAGGCAACATCAGGGGCGAGCTTACACACAGAGGCAATGGAGGAATCGGCGGGAGAAAACCTAGGTGGTGCAAGAGGTTCAAAGGAGAGATTTTGAAGAACTTGCAGTTCTTGGTGTCGACTAGGAGGTCAAACTCTGCCAGGAAGTCTGCTCCCAGGATTGGTTGGTCCACGTCGGCGAGGAGGAATTGGAACTGGAAACGGCGGGAACCAAACTGTAGAGGAACCAAGCTTTAGTTGGTCGTCCATCAGCCATTAGGAGGTGGGGGCCTGTCGGTGCAGCTGGGGAACGATGAGGAAACACAGTGTCAACGCTCCAGTGTCAACTAAATAATCACGGTTTGACAGGGCATCTTGAAGGTACACAAGATAACCGCCGACGGGAAGGCTGTTTAATTTTTCTTCCTCCCGTCGGCTCTGGCGTTTCCCTGGAAACTGCAAGGAGGGCGACAATTGTTGGCTGCAGGACCAAAACTTTTGTGGAAATAACACCATGAGTTTGATGGACCTGGGGTTTGACTACGGCGGTTTGGCGATGGGCTTCTACGGTCCTGAGCTCTACCACGTGATGGGGAAGATGATGAGGTCGATGCTGCGGCTAGGAGGTGGTCAGTAGGTATAGCTTTCCTGGCGTCCCACAAACTATCAGCGTATAACGCCATTTCACTAGGGTTTTTGAATTCCCTGGAGACTAGATGGTCCCTCATCTCGACGGGCAACCTCTCCAGAAATAAAACTTGGAACAGGCAACCTGGTTTCTCGTCCTCTGGGAGAAGGGCCAACATGGCGTCCATGAGAGCAGTAGGGCGTCGGTCTCCCAGCCCAGGGTGATGAATTAGTTTGGAAACCTTCTGCCAGCGTGATAGAGTATACGAGGAGACAAGTTTGGCCTTTAAATCCTCGTAAGGGGTTTCTGAGGAGGCAGCAGAACCCATGATCAGGCCGCGTACCGAGACCATAATCTTCTGGGGAAGTTTCTGTACGATGTGGTCGAATTTGGTTATTGACTGTGTGATTTGGGCGTTTCTGAAGGCCGCCTCTGCATGAAGGAACCACAGGTCGGGGTCCTCTGTCCAGAAATCCGGGAGCTTGACGGAGACTTTGGCGACAAACTCGGTTGGAGTTTCTTTCTTGTCGGTCATGATGCTCGGATGTATCACTTAATGTTCAAAGTTCAAGAAAATCACCAAACTGGATAGCGTTTAACTGTATGTTCAAAGTCGGGGGTCACCAATATAGAGGACGTGAGTCAGACTCTAATAAAAACGCATAAATAACTTCCAGTATATATATTTCTTATAACTTATTACTAGAGGGTTCAGAACTGGAGTCAATCTCGATATCACACGTGTAGATGTTTTATCAGTACTCTGCCCCGTATCCGTTCTATCTCATTCTGTTGAATCTTGTGGAACTTGTTTAACGCGGCCAGACATCGTCTTCCACAACATAACAATTAGTCGTAACTCAGTACCACAGATAGAAAATGAAGGTTTAAGAATGTTTTCCCACAAAGAATGATGAAATATCATAACTCAATACCACAAATTATCAAGGTTAAACATAACTTATTACCACAACACATGATGATCAATCTTAGCTGAATACCACAAATATCAAGACTTAACATTACCTATCACATTAAGTATGAAATTTGATTATATATCTTAATAAAAATAATTATTTCTATTAAGACAGCTGAAGTATTTTAATTATCACAGTGTATTATGTCTATTTTAATTAATACAGTGTATTAGGTTTATTTTAATTATCACAGTGTATTATGTCTCTTTTTATTATCACAGTGTATTATGTCTATTTCAATTATTACAGTGTATTATGTTTATTTTAATTATTACAGTGTATTATGTCTATTTTAATTATCACAGTGTATTATGTTTATTTTAATTATTACAGTGTATTAGGTTTATTTTGATTATTACAGTGTATTAGGTTTATTTTAATTATTACAGTATATTATGTTTATTTTAATTATTACAGTGCATTATGTTTATTTTAATTATTACAGTGTATTATGTCTATTTTAATTATCAAAGTGTATTATGTTTATTTTAATTATTACAGTGCATTATGTTTATTTTAATTATTACAGTGTATTATGTCTATTTTAATTATTACAGAATATTATGTTTATTTTAATTATTACAGTTTATCATGCCTATTTTAATTATAACAGTGTATTATGTCTATTTTAATTATTACAGTGTATTATGTTTATTTTAATTATTACAGTGTATTATGTCTATTTTAATTATCACAGTGTATTAGGTTTATTTTAATTTTTACAGTGTATTAGGTTTATTTTAATTATTATTTCAATTATTACAGCGTATTAGGTTCATTTTAATTATTACAGTGTATTAGGTTAATTTTAATTATATCAGTGTATTATGCCTATTTTAATTATTACAGTGTATTATGTTTATTTTAATTATTACAGTGTTTTATGTTTATTTTAATTATTACAGTGTATTAGGTTCATTTTAATTATTACAGTGTATTAGGTTAATTTTAATTATATCAGTGTATTATGTTTATGAGGGTAAACTTGTTTTTTCTATTCACACATGAGTATTTGTTAATTATGCATATAAAAAGTAATAAATGGTTAATTATTCTTATTACCACAAAGCAGGAAGGTTATACAGTATATGCTTTTACCAAAAAGTATGAAGGTTAATTGTATAATTAACACAGAGTGTAAAAGTTAATTATTATTATTTCCACAGAGTGTGAAAGTTAATTATTATTATTACCACAGAGTGTAAATTAATTATTATTATCACCACAAAGTGTGAAGGTTAATTATTTTGATTACCACAAAGTGTGAAGGTTAATTATTATTATAACCACAAAGTGTGAAGGTTAATTATTTTGATTACCACAAAGTGTGAAAGTTAATTATTATTATAACCACAAAGTGTGAAGGTTAATTATTTTGATTACCACAAAGTGTGAAGGTTAATTATTATTATAACCACAAAGTGTGAAGGTTAATTATTTTGATTACCACAAAGTGTGAAAGTTAATTATTATTATAACCACAAAGTGTGAAGGTTAATTATTTTCATTACCACAAAGTGTGAGGGTTAATTATTATTATAACCACAAAGTGTGAAGGTTAATTATTTTGATTACCACAAAGTGTGAAGGTTAAATATTTTGATTACCACAGAGTGTGAAGGTTAATTATTTTGATTACCACAGTGTGGACGTCAATTATTATCATTACCACAGAGTATGAAGGAGGTACATCAGTTTCTGCAAGAATTCTGTTTCTCTTCTTAGTAAAAAACATCTCAACAACGCTTATATTCTGAAAATCATTTAGTCAATCATAAGAAATAAATATCATTTTTTAGTTAATATATTATTAAATGAGAAATGAAATAAATATACAAAGTTAATACTGTAATAAATTATAAAATATAAAATCTTACAAGTAGTGACTTAACAAGTAAAGGATATAACATAGATTGGCATTGCTTCAGAGAAATTTAAAATATTATGTTAATTTCAAGGTTTTGTAATGAGATGGCTCAATCTAGATGCGCTCCAAAGTACGAAAAATGTTGTTTCCTTAACAAGTATAGAAAAAATATAATGTAAATGACGTCACACTCACCACTTTAATTAGTGACGTCATATGTGGATTTTATCATCTATGCTTAGGAGACGACATTTTCCGTAAATTGGAGTGCATCGAGAGTAAGCAACCTTATTATACAACCTTGGTTAAATCTGGTTCCAACACTATTTAGTATCTCTTTTAGAATCCCTATCTGGCTTCTTAATGTACTGTCAAAAAATATTGTATGAAATATCTGAACACCAATATAATTTACAAGAATCTTGATTTAAATAATAAAATAAGAAGGATTGTAGATGTAATTTCAATAGACATTCCATTCAAAGAGCATGACTGATACTATTAATCCCTTAAACCTTTGTTTAAAACTTAAATGATGAAATTGAATATCGTGTTTTTCTATCCAAAGATGTCTAATAGAATGCTGACCAAGACAAAGAAAAATAACGTATTTTACAGTTTTCAACGGGAAAAAAACGACTGAATATTTCTCATATTGACCTGATCAAGGTTTAATAAGGGTATCGTTGTGAACCAAGTATGTCCTTTTATAATTCAGTTCAGCACATTAAATCAACCGTGAACGTAATTTTACGTGACCATTCATTTACAGACGAACATGCTTGATTCACTACGACGGTACTCCTGAAATTGTTTCAATTTTCCCAATATTTTCCTCATTGTTGCTCAGTGCCCGAGATTTAAAACATTCAGGAAAATACGACTCTAAGCTGCCATTGAGCCTTATTTACGTCTTGGGCTTTCGAATTTAAGTTGCATCTAATTTTGCACGGAGTTGATTTCATAAACGTGGTTTATTATTTTATATGGCGGATTTTCATGGTTGGAATTGGCGCATTCCGTTTCCGGGTTTTGATGAGAACAAGACTCAACATTGAGCCTTATTTTCTACTAAAACCAACCGGTGTCGGTTTTATTTTCATTGGGCCTAACTCAGTAAGTCTAGCCTAAGATCTTGCAGCTGTCAGTCACGTGACACAAGCTGTCGTCAGAGTTGAGTTTAAGATTGAGTCTCAAAGCTGGGTTTAAGGAATTACGACCTGTGCCGAAGCTTTTATATCTTTAGTTCAGAGCCGGCGATTTAAAAAGTTCAAGAAAATACGACTCGGGTCTAAGCTGTTGTTGAGCCTTATATACGGCTCGGGCTTCCGGATTTAAGTTGCATCTATTTTTCAACAGAATTTATTTCGTAAAACCGGTTTAATGTTGTATTTGGCGGGTTTTCATATTTGGAATTGGCGCATTCCGGGTTTTGATGAGAATAAGACCCAACATGGAGCCTTATTCTTCACTAAAACCAACCAAGGTCGGTTTTATTTTCATTGGGCTTAACTCCTTAAGTCGATCCTAAGATCTCGCAGCTGTCAATCACGTGACACAAGCTGTCATCAGAGTTGGGTCTAAGATTGGGTCTTAAAGCTGCGTTTAAGGAATTAAGACTCGAGTCGAAGCTTTTAAATCGCGGGCTCAGAAGAAGGAATTGTGAAACGTGCATGCAGCTCTTTAAATGAAACCGACTAGTCAGTCAAAATTAAGTCGACAGTCCCTTTAAACCAAAATATTTCTTACCCCGAAAAAGTATTTCCAAGTACACATACCGATGATACAGAGACAAATGATCGTCATCATTGCACAAAGTAATGTCAAACTTTTTGCTCTTAATTCTAAACAGAACATATTTTCTTAACTAAAAGAAATTGAGTCTTTTCCACAAATCCCAATTTTCTAACACCCATATCTCTAAAACCAGATAGCGTAAACCTTTGATATTTCAAACTTTGATTGTTTGATCCATCAGCATTTATAGTTTGAAATATCTAGGGTCTACAACATTGGGTTGTAGAGATAAAGGGATTAAAAAATCAGAGTTTGTGGCAATTACTCAATTCTTTTGTAGCATTCTACACCAGAGCTTCCCAAAAGCGTTGCTACAAATTATTGAGATGAAAGCATAGTGAGATAGGTATAACTAAAATTTTCCGATCATTATTAGTACATTTTTTTCAAATATTCTGGAGAGGAACGTTTAAAATTTTTAGTGACTCTCGCATTTAAGGACGGACATGTTCGAGTCACTATGATACTCTTGTAACCTTAAATATTGTGGAAGTTAACATGTTTTCAAACATTAGGAAGCTAGATAATTAGGAAACTAAATATTTAGGGAGCTATATATTTAGGAAGCTAGATATTTAGGAAGCTAGATATTTAGGAAGCTATATATTTAGGAACCTAGATAATTAGGAAGCTAGATATTTAGGAAGCTATATAATTAGGAAGCTTGATATTTAGGAAGCTAAATATCTAGGAAGCTAGATATTTAGGAAGCTTGATATTTAGGAAGCTAGATATTTAGGAAGCTAGATAATTAGGAAGCTAGATAATTAGGAAGCTAGATATTTAGGAAGCTACATAGTTAGGAAGCTAGATAATTAGGAAGCAAGATATTTTTGGAAGCTAGATATTTAGGAAGCTAGATAATTAGGAAGCTAGATATTTAGGAAGCTAGATAATTAGGAAGCTAGATAATTAGGAAGCTAAATATTTAAGAAGCTAGATAATTAGGAAGCAAGATATTTTTTGAAGTTAGATATTTAGCAAGCTAGATAATTAGGAAGCTAGATATTTAATAAGCTAGATATTTAGGAAGCTAGATATTTAGGATGCTAGATATTTAAAAAGCTAGATAATTAGGAAGCTAGATATTTAAGAAGATAAATATTTGCAAGATAATTTTGAAGAGAAACCACAAACGAAAATATTCAGTTCTCAAAAACAAAAACATGGATATATAATTCATATTTGATGAGAAAAAATTTCGAAATGAAGGGTCATAGAAATTACGTTTGCAGACCCTTCAAACTGAAATATTATGACTTGAAAGACTATTGTTTTCAAACTACGGTTAAAGTCCTTTTGTGGAAGACGATGCCTGGCCGCGTTAAACAAGTTCCACAAGATTCAACAGAATGAGATAGAACGGATACGGGGCATAGTACTGAAAAACATCTACACATGTGATCTCGATATAAACATTTATTCTGAACCCTCTAGTAATAAGTTATAAGAAATATATACACTGGAAGTTATTTATGCGTTTTCATTAGAGTCTGACTCACACCCTCTATACTTTAACATATAAAAGGAATTGCATTTTTGTCACAAATTCAGATTTTCAAGTCCCTATATCTTTGCAACCCGATTTCATAGAATTTGTTATTTCAAACTATTAATTCTATTAGATCAAATTATCCAAATATCGCATTTTGAAAAAAATAACTGTTTCTTCCAAATTGTTATGGACACCTAAATCATTTTTAAAACATTAGTCTCGTAAAACATCAAAAAGAAAAGAAAATAATGATGAGAAAAATGTATCATTTACCTTCTCCTTCAGGCGTAATACAAGGAAATGCGCAAGTAGCATTGTTATTCAAACCAAACTCAAATCTGGGGTTCCACTCAATCTCTGATTCCTCCTTTTCTGTTTTTTCTACGTTAGCCTCCTCCATCTTTAACTAATATATGTTTAGTACATCTGAAACTAAATATAGATTATTTGCAAAAGAAAAGGAAACCACAAAAGTTTAAAATTTTAAACTTAATTAGGAACTGTAAGCGTAATTTCAAGGGACGTTCCATACAAAGATGGCAATGCCCGATTCACAACGATACAAACCTTTATTCAACTTGAGGACTTATGCCCGATAAGAATAAACCTGACTTTAATTGACAATCGTTTATTGTCTTTTCGATTTATTTCTTTATAAAATTCTTCATTTTTTAACGGTTATTGCGAGTTTAGGAAATTGAAATCAATAATGAATTTTAGATAGAAAAAAAGGGATAACTCGACCATTTTTGCGTAGACAAAGGATCGCACGTGGCCCCTTATAAATTGAGGATCGCTTAAAGTTACGTCTCTACATCAGTCGATCCTTCAAGTCTTCTTATATTCTTAATACTTATCTTTAAGGTAAAAAAAGAAATTGATAATTTAACAAAAACTTTAATTTTCTTTTCAAGGGTAAATCATATATTTTATGTTTAATCTTACCCAAAACTAATTTTACCTTTAAAATGGGCTTAAAGCATTTAAGAATTGGATTTAACAAAAAGATTTATGTATGGGGGGGGAGGGGGGATTGAAGTGAAATTTTTTCGCCTGCTTGAAGAATAAATTTATGCGATGGAGTAGAGAGAGTAGAGACAATCAATTATAAAAGTGTAAAGTTGATGGACTTTTTAATCCCTTCTTACGAAACCAGTATTTTCTTGCTTGAGTTGGAAAGATATTAAATGTAAGAATCATGATGTTGTGTCATGATTCAAACAAAACCTGATCACTGGTTCGGCTAACAAGAATACCATCTTTAAAATATTCATAAAATATTTGGTTTGGACTAAAATTGTGTTTTTTTCCCTTCCGGAACACGAACTAATTGTAAAATTTCAAGTGGCCCTGCATTTTTAGAGTTAAATTAATATTTTTAGCTAAAATAATAAATTTGTTTAAACTGTGGTTGTTTTTAAAAAAGTTACTTGTGCATTTCTAGTTCAGAACAAAACTGGAGGAAGTTATCAAAATTAAACACTTGTCAAGCAAGAACAACGACACAACCTTCAATATTTTTTATGAGAGCAAGGTTTCACGGATATGGTTGTGGATTAGGCGTGCTTCTCCTAAAATTGGGTTCACTAGCAATTACAACGACAGCATCTTTAAACTGTATATGTTTATCGATCCTATTTGCATATAATTATTCAAAACTACACAGTAACAAATCATGTATCTACATCACTATAGTTTCAGTAAAAGTAAATATTTCCATTTACTGTTAAAACGCCAATATAAGGATTTATATCTAATTGGATAATGAGCTAGATAGGAAGATAGATGTTATCGCCATGCAATTTCTATTGGTTCAGAATCGACACCAAACACATGGCTGAACCCTGATTGGATCAGACGCTAATGGACTCGGCATACTAGAGTGACAATAAGTTTGGGGCATGCTCGACCCACAGAGCCATCTTATAAACCTTTATCTGATAAAAAATGAGGAAGATACCGACGTTTTTCTAGCCTATAAACGTGTTTAATTCTGACAATTTCCCTTAATGTTTCTTGAGTGCAGAAATCAGCAAGTCACTTTAGTAGATGAACCACAAATGAAAAAAATCATTTTTTAAATGTAAATGATGGATATTTTAATGATTTATTCATTCCAGATGAGACAAAGCTAGTATGGTACCGTTGTGAATTGGGAGAGTCACTTCAAATTATGTTTACAGTTCCTATGAGAAGAATCACTACAATAACATTTTCACGAACAAATTCCATGAAATGTACTTTAGATCTAAATCCAAACTAAAAGTCCTTACTCTCATGTTTATTGGGGCACACACTTTACTTGACAGCAATCGTACTGTGTATCCATACTCTAAAATAGTACTATCAGAGTATCCATACTCTAAAATAGTACTATCAGAGTATCCATACTCTAAAATAGTACTAGCAGAGTATCCATACTCTAAAATAGTACTAGCAGAGTATCCATACTCTAAAATAGTACTAGCAGAGTATCCATACTCTAAAATAGTACTAGCAGAGTATCCATACTCTAAAATAGTACTAGCAGAGTATCCATACTCTAAAATAGTACTATCAGAGTATCCATACATTAAAATAGTACTATCAGAGTATCCATACTCTAAAATAGTAATCCATGCTAAAATGTTAACTACACATTTCTATTGCATAATAACATACAGTGTGTCCCCAAAAAAAGAGTCCATTAGTTATTTGTTTTTACATTTATGTTCATTTGTTAAAATTATGAAACATTTCCAGTCGATATATGGACACCAATTAGCTAGTAGAGCAATAAAATTTAAGGAAATTCAATTTTAGTCTTAAAACTTCTGATTGTTAAATACATTTAAAAAGTTAAAAAATATAACTATAGCTTTTAAGACACCCTGCATTATATTTCTGATATGATCTAATAATCATGTATCATATTTTCCAAGGGCATTGATTGCATTTTTAATAAATAATTACTCAAACAGATACCAAGTAAACTGAATAGTCAGAGCTAGTACACTTTTATAAATGTTAATCTGTGTAAGTGTCGGTGTTGCTAAGATTTAAAGAGGGTCTATGAATAATCGGAATCTTCATTCTATTACATATATGAATTTATTTAGTTTAAAAAGTGTCACAAAAACTCGTTTCTCTTTGACGTACGATATTTCAGATGTCAGAGCGAGAACCATTTCGAACCATTTTCCCATTCAAAGGAATTGAGTCTTTGCCACAACCTGAAGTTTTCTCAATCCTATATCTTTGCAACCTGATGTTCTAAGCCTTTGATATTTTAAACTTAGATCACTTGATCCATCAGAATTCGTAGTTTGAAATGTCTAAGGTCTACGACATTGGTTTGCGAAGATAAAGGGGTTAGAAAATCTGAATTTGTGGAAAACACTCATTTCCTTTCGTATTTTTTTTTGGACTTTACGTTTGGAACAAGAACCATAGTTCCTTTAATGGTCTATAACGATTAAAAATCATTAAACATTTCTGAACAGACAGATCAATTAGATTAGTTTTTCAAATTTACACAAGAAAAAATACCATCCTGAGATGATGTTATATATAAGGGATGAAAATAGAACAAAATAGTGCATTATCATTTTATTACGTAAACCCTCCTTTTATCATATCGTTGTTTTCATTGTACAAATCAATATCATTAAATGGGGGGGGGGGCAAAAAAAACCTTCGCAGACGTTTCTATCTATACTTTTAACATCCATCTTTTTAAATACGTTTATTGATTTTAATCTTTTTTTAGTTTTTACAACCCGAATATTTTTGAATGTCTGAGTCTAACTAAAAAATCAGATGAATCTCTGAAAACAATAAAAGCATTATTTTATGTATTTAAAATAAATATTTTTTTACTTGAATTAAATGTTGTTAATCATGCTATTAAAAAGATAAACTTGAATATCTGCTCCGTCCCATTTTCCTGGTTAAAGATAGATCCAAGGTACTAATGCACGGAAAGTTAATTGCGGTCGTGTATACTCTGCGTACATATTGAAACCAGTTCTCTCTGGGCGGACTTTGTAAACAAGAATAGATGCATCAGTGTTCCTTTAGTATCCGAGGAGGATAAAAGCATTCAATTTCGATAATTCTGATAATTCACATAATAGTTTTCTATGACTAAAATATTTCATTAATTTTTTATGTGAAAATGGATTCCATGTCAGGCTGTGACATCGGTCTTGTGTTTACTTTTCCGCCCAAGGACAGTACGCTGCAGTACAAAAAATGCGTACACCTTTAAAAATAACTTTTCTTGCATTCGTACCTTGGATAGATCCATCCAGAATCAGGGGCTTAAAAGCAAAGTGGCAAGGAAGTAGGGAGCATAAAATATATACATAATGTCTTTAAGTAGTCTTTGGGAACTGAGGACTATCATGCAGTAGTCCTAGGACTTGATAATACACCGATGTATATATAACAACATTTGTAGTCCATCAATTTTTAGACAGCTTCGACTTTAAAGTGTCGCAACGCCTTGGCTTTTGGTTTGACCTCCCTAACTTGGTTCTACTTTTTTGTAGCCCTAGACATGTACAATTTATCAATGTAATGCGCTTGATTCTATATTTAGTTTTAAAGGAGTAATTCGTAAAAAACTTCTTACAGAGAATGAGGTCTGAAGTCTTAACCTTTAGAAGAAATGGCGCTAGGAAACCAAATCCTTCATTTACCCACAGTTGATCTGTTCCAAGGATTGTAAGGCAAGGAAAGTTATTTCAGAAGTGTACACATATTTCACATAAAAAATCGATGAAATATTCTGGTCATAGGAAACTATTATGTGAATTATCAAAATTTAATGCTTTTAACCTCCTCGGATACTAAACGAACACTGATGCATCTATTCTTGTTTACAAATTCCGCCAAAAGAGAACTGGTTTCAATATGTACGCAAAGTATACACGACCGCAATAAATTTCCTTGCCTTACATCATTGGTCTGTTCAACCATTTAAGACGATTACTATAAACAAACAAGAATCCAGACTCGACTAGCCAAACATATATATACACTATATAGATTACAGATAAATCAAGATATTTGAATACGAACAGATGTGTTATGTTTATTTGAAATGTCTGGTATAATGAGATTAAAACAAGATTATTTTATTAATAAAAAAATACTGGCGCCTTAAATGATAGACAAGGAGAAAATAAACAAGAAGTGTGGACAAAACCTAAAAAAAGAAGGGAAAAAAGGAGAAAGAAAAAAGAAACAAAGAGCAAGAAAGAGAGATAGAAATGAATAGATCGAGGAAGATTAAAAAGTTGTAAACCATGTTTTAAAGATGTGCACTCATGCATCTATGCTTTATGCATTAAATTAAACTTAATCCCTGAGCCCAGCTGGGGGAATCCTACTAAATGAAAACTCAACAAAACCAACTTTTATGAGATTGTGCACTTCTATATAAGTAAACAAAATAAGTACAATTTTATACAAAAATATTACTGTTTTATTGTATACTAGCTTAGGAACCCAGCGTTACCCATGGTACCCATGTTACTCCTGCACGATTTTACCTATTTTTAGTTAAAAAAGTTGACCCACTCAACTTAGAATCTCAATACCAAACTAGGAACATTTCATAGGTTCTTTCGAATTCCCCAGTATAAGTGTTAGGCAAATATGTCAAGGGGTTCCTGAGTTATGATCGGACATCCAAATACTTTATATATATCTATTTTGAATTACTGATAGAATCACAATAAAATGGACAGAATGAGAAGGAAAATCTAACACGACATTACTTGAATGCCTTTGTGACGCACACGTATGAGAAAAACGATATTATCCGCATATACGCATATACGCATATACGCATATAAAGCATATAATTTAAAATATCGATGTTTCTCTCTGTAGCTATTCAATACGTAATTCTTTAAGGGTTCGATGTGTTCAGTTTGGAGAAAAGCAATGTAGAATGTTCTGAAAACTTCACCAACAAAAAGTTATTGACATATAACTGAACCTTTTTAAAATTTTCTTCTGAGAACAGCGTTGTTGGAACCTAGAAATAGGCCAGTTTTTGGCATGTCAGTAAAAAAGAATAAATCAAAGTTTTTGATAGAAATTAATCTTAAAGAAATAAATCTACATCCATAAATTAGTTTGGGAACCCAGCTTAGCATAGACAATCTTTTCTATAACAGTGGACCAACTCCATTTAGAACTTTTAAACCAGGGGGGGGGGTGGATCTTATCTACCTCTCCGTGTGTATTAGCCTGAGTGTACACTTAGGATAGTTTACTGATAAAGGATGTTAATAGATTATGGCCTATTCATACAGTACAAATATCAAATAT
Source organism: Eurytemora carolleeae (assembly GCF_000591075.1). NCBI lineage: Eukaryota > Metazoa > Arthropoda > Copepoda > Calanoida > Temoridae > Eurytemora > Eurytemora carolleeae. The sequence continues at coordinate 3,699 of NW_019396840.1, read as the reverse complement.
GTAGTACGCTTTCGGAGTACGGGTGTATGGGGAGATTTTGTATCTTGAATTTTACTCAGTTTTCTCAGAACCGTTTATTAACGTTGAAATATTGCTCTGTAAAAGGGTGTAAATGTACGTCTTCATGTGAAAATATAATCCTGTACACGATAAAAGAGTAGTGGATTCTAATAGTTACATGGAAAACAAATCTCTATTTAAATATTTTCAGAAATCACCCCTGAGTACTGTAATATACAGATTAACCTTTGGAAGTGAAGTACATGGCCTGTACAATTAGTAAAGGATAAGCAGTACATCATCACTCTTTATACTATAACCTCGCTATTTTAAACCGAGCTAAAAACATTCCCTTGCAGTTCCCGTGCCGTTCCCAAATAAAAATTTGAGGCAAATCGGTTAAGGGATGTAAAAGTTATGAACAGAGATACAAACAGAGATTACTACTTTTTTATTTAATTATTGTAAATACGCTTAATGTTTAATTGAAAGACTTTAAGAAATTATCATAAAATTAACAAATTTACAGGGCTCCTAATATATCTTAGAACGTTATATGCTTTCTTGGATAAAATTCATACAACTCGAATATGATTTGGTGTTTTGGAAATTCATATAAAACATGGTTTTTGTGTTCAACAAAACTGCGCAAATATTTTAATTCATATAAAACATGGTTTTTGTGTTCAACAAAACTGCGCAAATATTTTAAGATGAGATTTTTTCGCTGCATGTTTTAGTGTCTAGTGTACTGTGTGAGTACTGAATCCCATTGTGCACAACATGGGGTGTCTTCACTGACTACATAATTCAAACTAGACTAGAATATTATTAATTCTGCAAGAAACCGGTTTCTAAATTCGTGGAAGTTTTACAAGAAAGGTTGCGTGAATACGTGCTCAAGTAAAATCTATGTGGGTGAAAGGTTTAGAACTCTGCTCACGACGCTGAATTTGATCTTTGGACAATATTTTTACATCTACAGTGGAGACCCATAACATTGAGGAGTAGGAAGGAGACATTTAAAAATCTTTAAGGTATTTGGTGGTGTTGTAAATATAGATAATTAGTTTATTAAAAATTAGTGAAATAGGTCTGTATTGTGTACACATCGCAGAATTTTTGTTGAGTTGAATATAATTTAAAATCATATTTAGAATCTGACCATAAATCCTTCTTATCAATATGAGGTGCAAAGATTATTTTTCCCCCAAGTAACCCCTTTCTGTAAGAGTTTAATTCTTGATTTTTTATTTCATTTCGTCAGTCCTTAATCCTTATTGACTTTATTATGGTGCTCGGTCCCACTGCCCCATTGTATCTAGTATCTTGCAGCACTGTGGGTTTCATTATTTAAAGTGAATTGTGCAATGTAGATAAATTGCAAAAATAAAGATAAATAACATAAACAGAAGACAATTCTTAAAAAAACTCTGATATAATCCAAATCCCTCCATACAAAATTATCATTCCTTTATAAAAAGTTGGTTTTTTGGTAAGCAACAATCCCGCCCATTTAAAAAAAATAGTAAATAACAAAAATAATTTGTTATTTTTTTCAAAGGAATGTCATTTACTCTCAGACAAATTAGAATCAATATATAATTTTTCCCTTTTATTCCCATTTTTAACTTGTGTGGAAAATACATTTGTTCTCATGTTTTAGAATTTCTAAAAGAATATTTCAAAAATGTTTCACCATACTGGGTGGGTGACTTAAAGATTTATTTTTTATTAGTTGTGATTCATTTATCAAGGCTGAGGAGGGACTCATGCCTAGCATTGAAAAGCATCAAGATATAATGCATAGTTACAATACATTTCGGAAAGAAGATATTTTTAATTTTTTATAAATGGTTCTATGATAGGAATTTTATTCTTCACTTCTTTTTAAACTATAACTTCGTCATCTTCAAAGTTGATGTTTAATTCAGCGCAGTCTGAAAAAAACTTTTATTGATTCCTTAATAGTATATTGAAACATTTTATTGTTGAACTTATCTTTTTGAAGTAAAAGCTTATTTTTTAAATCTCAAAAGAAATATTTGTAGCAAATACTAAATTCCTTTGTAGATAAAAGTTTTAAAAAGGAAGATCTAATCCATACATTTTTAAATTGTAAAAGAAGTTTTCCCGGTTTCTTCTTGCAGCTGGCCAGATCGGAAAATTCCTTTTTCGTTTAAACATTTTATGAGACATGTTTAACTCTGAGATTACATTTCCCAATTTTACTGTAAAACATACAATTTTCTAAAAACTAACAGGATTATAGAAATTTAGAGCAATTAAAGATAAAATTAGTTGTAATAAACAAATTGAGCTCTGTTAACATTTTTTTGGTTTATTTAAACATTGTTGTTGCTTTTTAGCTTACAATGTTTAGAACTTTTATTTTATTTCAGAACAATTCCTGAACTAATGGGACAAAGCAAAGAAATTGAGTCTTTGCCGCAAACCATAATTTTCCAATTCCTATATCATTGTAAGCTCAATGTAGTAGACCTTAGATATTTTGTAAGCTCTACATTCTGTTAAATGAAATAGTCTAAGTTTGTCTAAGGAAATTCTTAACTTTGTCTTTTGGAGTCTTTTTTGTAGATTTTCGTTAAACACTTCTTTAAAATTGCTTCATGAGTTTCTGGCTCTAATTCACTGCAACATTTTGGTTACTTTTCTATGTAAAACCTCAATTTTTTTTTTTATAAAATTCCTATATTGTATAAATATGTTATATAATTTGTTATGGAAAAAAGTTGTAAAAATGTTATACAATTTAATGTTGAAAATGTTTTAAAAATGTTGTTAAAATGTTGTAAAAATGTTATTCAAATGTTATACAAATGTTGTAAAATGTTGTCAGTTATTTAGAGTTAATGGATGGGTAATGTAATAGTCTATGCTGTGAAGATATCACAGTAAACCAGGAAATGAGAGATTGTAAAACTGTGGATATTGAGTTCCAACTATTTTCTAATCTAAACTTGAATTTTCCCATCAGCACTGTCATCTGAAATGTTAATTTTCTGGAGGAAAAACAAATACTCTTTTCTTTAAAAAAATACTTTTTTCTAAATCTTTAAAAATCCTATTTTTCCCTATAATATTTTTTCCCCTGGGTGGCCTCTTTTCAATCTACGGTGAACCCATATATCCCCAACTGAGCTGGGGTAAAAAAAATATCACCCCAGCTGAGTACAAATTTCAATATTTGGGCATTTTGAAAATTCTAAATCATTTTTAAGACGAAGAATTTTTTTTGGAAAATAAAAGAAACACATACAAATACAAAATTTAATATGTTCAATATACAGATAAAAATTTGTTCATACATTATATATTTATATACAGGGGCGGATATAAGGATTCTGTAGGGGGGGGGTAAAATTTTGAATTTGGCGCGCGAAGCGCGCCGGAATTTTTTTTACCCCCCCCTAGAAAAATATCATGATGTATATCAAATTATTGGTTTTAATTGGGTTTGATTTGCATTTTCCACTCCTTTCTGGGATTTACAAACTCAATCTAATAAAGGCTTCATTACATACCTTTCAGCTTTCACCTTGATTTTTCATTATAGTCATTCATTTTACATTAATAACAAAGATCTGTAAAAAAACTGAATTTATTTTATTTTAACTAAACTTTTTATATTAAGTTTGCTGGCAAACATTGACAAAAAAGGCAGTAATATAAAAAATA